>NW_024080694.1:0-221595 GCF_003009895.1 Hyaena hyaena
GTGTGATGTATGGGCGCGAGTGCAAGTACGGAGCTCCTTACTTCTCTGCCATCTTGCCCTCTCTCTCCCTAAAAAATCCATTTTGAGGGGCACCTGGGTGGCTCAGTCGGTTGAGCATCTGGCTTTAGCTCAGGTCATGATCGCACAGTTGGTGGGTTCGATCCCCACATCGGGCTCTGTGCTGACAGCTTGCTCAGAACCTGGAGCCTATGTTTTTTTGATTGGAGCATTTAGTACACTTACATTCTGAGTGATTATTGAAAGATATGAATTTAGTGCCATTGTGTTAACTGTAGAGTTGGTGTTTCTGCTGGTGTTCTCTGGTCCTTTGTAGTCTTTGTTGCTTTGGTCTTATTTTGTTTTCCCTCCACTCAGAGAGTCTCCCTTAAAATTTTCTTGCAGTGCTAGTTTATTGGTCAGGAACTCCTTCAGATTTTGTTTGTCTGGGAAACTCTTTATCCCTCCTATTCTGAATGGAAGACTTTCTGGATAAAGAATTCTTGGCTGAATATTTTTTTTTTTTAATTCAGCGCATTGAATATTTCCTGGCACAACCCCCTGGCCTGCCAGGTTTCAGTGGACATGTCTGCTGCCGACCTTATGTGTCTACCCTTGTAGGAGAAGGACCTTTTGTCTCTATCTGTTTTCAGAACTCTCTCTTTATCTTTGTATTTTTCAAGTTTCAGCTATGATAAATCATGGTGTTGACCTGTTTTCATTGATTTTGAGGGGAGTTCTCTGTGCCTTTTAGATATGGATGCCTGTTTCCTTCCTCAGATTAAGGAAGCTCTCAGCTATGATTAGTTCAAATAAACCTTCTGCCTCCTTTCCCTGCTCTTCTTCTAGGACTCCTATATACTGATACTGTTTCATTTTATGGAATTACTAAATTCTCTAAGTCTGCCTTTGTGATCTAATAATTTCCTTTCCTTCTTTTTTCAGCTTCCTTATTTTCCATAATTTTATCTTCTGTATCATCTATCATCTGTTCTGCTTCTTCAGTCCTCATTGTGACTGTGTCCAGTCAGTTTTCATCTCAGTTATAGTGTTTTATTTCCCCCTGACTATTTAGGTGTTTGATCTCTACAACAAGGGTTTCTCTGGTGTCTCCTGTGTTTTTTTTTTTTTTTCTTCAAGCTCAGCTAGTAGTCTTATGACTGTTGTTCTAAATTCTTTTTGCTGTTGTTGTTCTAAATTCTTGTTTAGATACATATATTGCTCATATCTGTTTTGAGCAAGTCCCTGGCTGTGATTTCTTCCTGATGTTTCTTTTGGGGAGAATGGCTCCTTCTTGTCATTTTGGCTATGTTCTGTCTTTTGCATGTTTTAAAAACTTGTTATGTGCCCTGCACCTGAGAATACTGCTGTATTTAAAGGGGATCAGGGTGCCTGGGTGGCTTAGTCGGTTAAGTGTCCGACTTTGGCTCAGGTCATGATCTCACAGTTCGTGGGTTCAAACCCCGTGTTAGACTCTGTCTTGACAGCTTGGAGCCTGCTTCAGATTCTGTGTCTCCCTCTCTCTCTGTCCCTCCCCTGCTCACACTGTGTCTCTCAAAAATAAACAAACATTTAAAAAGTAAAAAATAATAGAAGGGAATCATACACCCTCCAGGGCTTGGCACTCTAGGAAGTGTTTCTGGTGTATGCTGTGTGCACTCTGTATTTTGGCTGCTCTTTCCCACTGGTCAGTCCTCTGCAGGGGTCCTCTGTGCTTGTAATGGGAGCATTTGGACTTTTAACTAGGTGTGCTTTGATTTGTTTGTTGAAGAAAGCCTTGAAAAAGGAGGTAGAGGAAAGCCTGATCCTCAAAACGGAGAAAAAGAAATGAAAAAAACAAACACATACAAAACCATGAGCCTGATTCCAAAAGAAAACAAGAAGAAAGAAAGAAGATAAAAAAGTAAGCCTGGTCCCTATTTCTACCAGAACTGCAAGTGTCGTTTTGAAGCATTCGATTTTCAGTGTTATGGGTACAGAGGGGCAGCTGTGCTGGTCTTGTGGAGGAGAGTGGGTCTGGGCCCAGTAGATAAGCAGTGGCCAGGCCCTGGGAGTAAGGAAGGGGAGAGGGCGGAGTTTGGTGTGAGTGGGTCCCGCCTCCACTGGGCTCTGCTGTGCCGCTCTCTGAAGCCTCATCTTGTTGGTGTTGTGGGGGCAAATGACATCACTCCAATCTCTCCTCCCTGGGCTGGGGATCTCACACTCTGCAGTGTTCAGGCAGCCCTCACAGATCAGGGAGGGCAGTCAGCTCGCCCTGTGCCACAGCCCTCCTGCGTTTTTTCTTTGGCACACAGCTGGGATTTAAAACCCAACGTCTTCAAGGACCTGGCACCACACAGACCCACTCCCCTCCTCTGGGGTAGAGACTCTCCATGCTATGGGACATCCTCTGTCCCTGATAAACAGTCGCACACCTGCACAGTGTGTAGAGACTCTGGGGTAGCTCTGCTAAAAGCAACAAAGGTCATATTCCCTCTGGGTGTGCCTCTGTCCCCTGCTGCTCAAGGGCCTTTGAATGGTGCCTGCAGGTTTTTTTTTTTTTTTTTATCCTTGGGGAGGCAATATACCCTCTTCCAAAAGCACTCCGGGAAGGGGAGCGTTCTCTCCCAGTGTGCCTCAGAGATTCCTACCCTGTGCTCTACACTCTGGGGCCAACTCTCCCCTCACCAGGAGCCTATGCCACAGCTCTGGGGCAGAGAAAGCTGTGCACTTCCAAAACCTCCAAGTTTGAGCTCCAAGCACTGTTTGAAAAAGAACAAAAAAAAAAAACACCTTGGGATGCTCAGTACCTCTTGCTTCCCAGTCTGAGGTCTGGAGAGGTTTGCCTCTTGTGCGAACTCCATGCTGCACTTTCTCATCCCCCCTGCCCACCCCCTTTTGTCTCTTCAGGGAATGGGTTCTCTCTCCTTAGCAGTTCAAGGTTAATAACCAGGAATAGTAACAATAACTAACAAAGAGAGCAAACATTTTATGTTGCCTTAAAGTCTTTTAAGTTATAAAACCTTTCAAGGTCCAATACACAGCTGAACCACATATGAACTCATGCAATTCAATAGTTACAATACAACTACAGTTAACAATAGTTACAGTTACAAAAACTATGCTTCCGCCAGGCATTTTCGCATAGGAATAGACTTGCCTTCAAAAATTTCAAGCAAAGGAGAAATATAGGCACAGTAAGAAATTATTCTAAGGTAAGTGCAGTGTTAAAGGCATGCCCAGTGCTATGGGCTCACGGAAGAGGGGAGCCTAATCCAGCTCTGGAGGAAAGACAGGATCAAGGAGAGGTTTTCTGGAGGAGCAACAACTGAAATGAAAGAAAAGAAGCTTCTAGAGCTGCACTTTCCTGTGCAGCTATGAGTCACCTGTGGTAATTTAAATTTAAATGAATTAAAATGAATAACATTTAAAAGCCAGCTCCTCAGTCACATTAGCCACATTTCAAATGTTCAAAGGTCATTCAGCTAAGACAGATACAGAACATTTCTATAATTGCAGAAAGTTCTTTTTTTTAAAGGATATATTTAAAAAATTTTTTACTTTTATTTTTTAGAGAGAGAGGGTGAGAGAGAGAGAACATGTGCGTCTGAGGAGGGGAGGGGCAGAGAGAGAGGGAGAGAGAATCTGAAGCTCTCAGCACAGAGTCCAACATGGGGCTCAATCTCATGAACAGTGAGATCATGACCCAAGCCAAAAATCAAGAGTCAGATGCTTAACCAACTGAATCACCCGGAAACCCTAAAATTAGCAAAATATTCTAACTCAAACCGGATTAAATACTAATCAGAATTCATTTGTGCACATAACAGAAGAGAACAAAGGTAGCTGATCCTTAGGGTGAGATTTGATGAAGACTCGGTTTCCTTTCTGTGATTCTCCCACCTTTGCCCTTCCCTGTGTAACAGCTTTACTCTCATGCTGGCTTTCCTCATAGTAATGAAATGGGTGCAATGGTTCCAGCCTTTTCGTTTATATTCCCCACCATCAAGAAAGAGAGATCTTTTTCTCTATCCATGGTTTGAAAGGCATGGGTTTCACTCTGCCCCATGTGTGTACGTGGAGCCGGAGCTAATGAACGTGGCCAAGGACCTACCATCTGTTGTTGGTTTAGGCCTGAGTTAGGTGCCTTATCGCTGAGGCCAGGGATAAGGAATTATTCTGATTTGTTTAATCCAGTCGGGAGGGAGCTTCTTCCTGAAGCTAGAGTGAGGTATAGACTTCGCCTTCTGGTAGCGCAGGAAGGGACAGGTGCAGAAAATGGTGGCATTGCCACCACAAGGCCCACCACAGTTACTCGGCTAAGTGGATCTCGGATTATCTACATCTTTCCGGGCTTCAGTTTCCCACAGGCCATGTGAACAGGCCAGACTAGGTCTGGCTTCTGTTGATGTGTCCAGGCGAGATTTCTTAGCAGGGACAGGCTAGAGAGAGGCAGGGAAGGTTCAGAGAATGCCACATTTACAAAAGACTTTATTCCCTGGGCTGTGCAAGTGCAGCATTGGCATCTTTTAAAAGTAAGAGCCTCCTTAAATTTTGTGCCTGAGGCACTGCATTTGCCTTACCCTGTTTCTTAAGGAAATCAATTTGTCAGAAAAGATGAATTCTATCTTTCTCTTTGAATTCAAAGGAGAGTTTTCCTTTATCTAAAATAGCAATGATTTTCAGGTTCAAAAATGCACACAGATTGTTTAAAAAAAACAACCCAGCACTGCTGTTTTCACCAGGCCAATCCATCTCTCCAATGGTTGTTCTGATGAGTTGGATGATATTACAACACAATAGGAAAACATATTACCCATTACAAATGGCATTGCATTATAAACTATAAATAATTGATAGGCAATGATATAGAATAATAACTTTGCCTCAGAGCTATTTGTCTGAGGTCTTAATAATTTCACTCTGTTGAGTCATAGACTAACCCCAGAGTGGCAGGTATAACAATACTATGGTGACTGAGTAGATGGGCAGGAAGGAAGATAGTGGGGACTCAGAGAGGAGGTGGGAGGGAGGATCTGAGTTGAGCAGAGTTCCCAGATTTAGCAAATAAAAGTATAAGGCAAACAAGGGTGCCTGGGTGGCTCAGTTGCTTAAGCATCTAATCTTGATCTCAGCTCAGGTCATGATCTTAGAGTTGTGAGTTTGAGCTCTGCATCAGGCTTTGTGCTGACAGTGCAGAGCCTGCTTGAGATTCTCTACCTCCCTCTCTCTCTACCCCTCCCCCACTCATGCCCTTTCTCAAAAATAAATACTTTCAAAAAATTTTAAAAAAAAGAAATCACTTGCTATTTTTCTAAAATTCAGTATTTACTGGGTGTCCTGTGTTTATATGGCAACTGTAGTATAGTACTTTCTTAATGCTACCATAACAAATTACCAGAAACTTGTTAGCTTAAAACAACACAAATTTAATATCTTTATAGTCTAGAGGTGTGAGGTCTGCAATCAGTTTCACTGGGCTAAAGTCAAGGTGTCTGCAAGACTGTATTCCTCACAGATGTCTAGAAGAGAATTTGTTTCTTTGTCTTTGTCAGCTTTTAGAGTCCACCTGCATTCCTGGTCTCCTGGCCGATATGCCTGTGACCTCTGATTCTATCATCACATCTTCTCTATCCTGACCCTCCTGCTTCCTTCTTATAAGGAACTTTGTGACTATATTGAGTCTACCTGGGCTAATCTAGGATGCATAGCCTCAAGGTCCTTAATCACACCTGCAAAATCTCTTTTGCCATCTCAGGTAATATAGTCACAGGTTTGGGGGATTAAGGCATCACCAACTTTGGAGGGGACATTATTCTGTCTACCACACCTAGCCTAGTCTAGGTAGAGATGTCTAGTTTCTGAAGTGTGACTCAGGACACATACTCTTCACAAATAGCATTGGATGGCACTTTATACTGTTGATCGGCCCCTGAACATTTCTTAAAAATTTCCAACGTTTGAATTCAGCACTCTTGTCTGAAGTGTGAAGTAGTAGGGAGAACTTGGTGTCTGGAGTTGAGGCAGATCTGGGTGGAAATTCTGATTCTTCCTCTTTCTCTCTGAATGATCTCAATAGGTTGCTTCCCTCTCTGGTTTCCTAGTCTGTGGAGTATGAGTAATAATGCTGCCTCTATCCCAGGATTATCTAAAGGGTGAAAGACATTTGATGAAAGTACAGAGCATGTAAACACACAGGGCTTCCATGTCAATGGTGCTGATGAGAGTCTGAGAATGTTGAAGGCAGGGGCTTGTGCACTGCCTACAACAGTATACAAGACTGAGGTGCAAAGTTACGGAGATGGCAGATTGCTGTCAGTTGCTCACCTGGACAATTCGTACTGGGAGTTTAAGCAACTTGCTATAACCCAGAGCAGGGGTCGCTCCAACCTTAGCATTACTGATAGTTTGGGGTGGATAACTGTTGTAGGGACTGTTCTTTATCTCAGACTCCATGTCTCTCTCCAGCTCTGATGTCCCCAGTGTGATAGGTCAGTAATCACAACTTCACAAGAACCAATATTGTTAACCCCCCAAACCATCTACAGATTTCATGTAATCCCTGTCCAAATACCAACAACCTTTCCCTACAGAACCAGAACAGATAATCCTGAAATATGTATGGAACTGCAAAACACCCTGAATAACCAAAGCAGTCTTGAAAAAGAACAAAGCTGGGGGCATCCCAATCCCAGATTTCAAGATATGCTACAAAGCTATAGTATCAAAACAATATGGTACTAGGGCACCTGAGTGGCTCAGCTGGTTAAGCTTCCGACTTCAGCTCAGGTCATGATCTCATAGTTTGTGGGTTCGAGCCCTGTGTTGGGCTCTGTGCTGACAGCTAGTTCAGAGCCTGGAGCCTGCTTTGGATTCTATGTCTCCCTTTCTCTCTGCCACTCTGCTGAGCGCTCTCTCTCTCTCTCTCTCTGTCTCTCCCCTCTCTCTCTCCAATATAAATAAACATTAAAAATTAAAAAAAAAATCCCATTATGGTACTGGCACAAGAACAGACATGTAGATCAATGGAACAGAATAGAGGGTCTAGAAATAAACTCATACTTGTATGACCAATTAGTCTACAACAAAAGAGGTAAGAATATACAATGGGAAAAAGTCTCCTCAACCAGTGGTGTTGGAAAAAGTAGACAGACACATGCAAAAAAATGAAACTAGACCACTTTCTTACACCATATGCACAAACTCAAAAAGGTTTAAAATGGATTAATGGAGGGACACCTGGGTGTTTCAGTCAGTTAAGCCTCCGACTCTTGATATTGTCTCATGGTTCATGAGTTTGAGTGCTATGTCCAGCTCTGTGTTGACAGTACAGAGCCTACTTGGGATTCTCTGTCTCCCTCTTTCTCTGCCCCTCCCCTCCTCTTAAATAAATAAATAAACAAACACTTAAAATGAATTAATGGATCAAATGGATTAATATCCAAAATATGTAAAGAAATTATACAACTCAACACCACCCAAAAAAATAGTCCAATGAAAGAAATGGGCAGGGGACATGAATAGACAGTTTCCCAAAGAAAACATACGGGTCACCATCAGACACCTGAAAAGATGTTCAACATCACTAATCATCTGGGAAATAAAAATTTAAACCACAACAAAATATTAATTCATATTTGTTATAATGGCTAAAATAAAAAACAAAATAAATAAAGTGTTTGGGGGGAAGAAAGGGAATACTTGTGCATTGTTGCTGGGAATGCAAATTGGTGCAGCCATTGTCAAAAACAGTACACATTTTCCTCAAAATATATAGAATTTCTATATGACCCAATAATTCCACTATCAGGTATTTACCAAAGAAAGACACTAATCTGAAAAGATATATACACCCCTATATTTATTACACACTATTTACAATAACCAAGGTATGGAAGCAACACAAGTGTCCATCCATAGATAAATGGATTAAGAAGATATGCGTGTGTGTACATTTGTGCTTGTGTGTGCATGCGTGTTTGTGTGTGCGCACACACACACACATATACACACAGAGGAATATTACTCAGCCATAAAAAAGAATGAAATCTTGCCATTTGCAATAACATGGGTGGATCTAGATGTACAGTGCTAAGTGCAATAAGTCATTCAGTGAAAGACAAATACCATGATTTCTCTCATATGTAGAATTTAAGAAACAAAACACATGAATAAACAAAGAAAAAAAGAGACAGAAAACCAGACTCTTAAATATGAGAGAATAAACTGGTGATTGCTGGAGGAGAGTTGGACTGAGGGATGAGTGCAACAGATAAAAGAAATCAAGCTCTCAGAAATGTGTAGAATTGTTAAATAACCTGAAAACAATGTAATATTGCATATTATTTATATTTAATATAAGTGGTTAAAATGATTTATAATTAATGAATTATATTGTAATTATTTATAATTGATATAAGAGTTAAAACCATCACACTTCATCTCATTCACCGCAAAGGCCTCTCTAAGTGGCCACTTTGCTGTCAGTCATGTATACCTTAGTGTGAATAAGGAGTCTGAGACCAGAATTTGAGAGAGACAGAGCAAGGACAGATAAAAAGGGACAGGAAGATATAAAAAGATCCTGATTGGGACACTAGAGATATCACATACTAACTTTGCAGTTTTCTGATATTTGTTTCTGTTTTTTGCACTGGTCCATAGACTTGTGCTTTGGTCCAGATTCTGTTTTCCAAAGCCCATATTAAAGAGGCTACTGTTAACACTACAGCCGCAATGAAGGAATTTCTCTGGATCAAATATTAATATCACACAAGTCGGGGCGCCTGGGTGGCTCAGTTGGTTAAGCGTCCGAATTTGGCTCAGGTCATGATCTCACGGTTCGTGGGTTTGATTGAGTCCCGCATCGGGCTCTGCGCTGACAGCTAGCTCAGAGCCTGGAGCCTGTTTCAGATTCTGTGTCTCCCTCTCTCTCTGACCCTCCCCTGCTCATGCTGTTTCTCTCTCTCTCAGAAATAAATTTTAAAAAATATCACACAAGTCTACATTTTCCATTTTATGGGCACTTACCTTTCCTACACTAAACTAATTCATGATCAGATTGCCCAAATGTTTGCCCTTTTGAAGGACAACCTTGAAGGTGGTCATGAAGGTCTCAAGCAGGAGAGACCTGGATAACCGACTGTGTTGGTGGTTGAGAGATAAGAGGCTTGTCTCTGATGCTACATTGACCAGATATATATGGCTTTGGGCCAGTTTCTTCTCCATGCTGGGCTTTTTCTCCCACATCCCCACAATGAAGGACGTTGGTTATGTTATGCCTGATTCTTCTCTTTGGTCCTAAAGAGAAGTTCATATGAGTTCATAAGTCAATCAGTGATGCTGTTGGTGTTTGGATCTGGACTGGAGAGCTGGGGGACTTAAGCTTTCCCTCAACAGTGTGGGTTGATTAGAGACTGCCTGTCTTGAATGAAGTGAGAATCAGCATTTTCCTCCTCTCTTTGGGAGTGCCTTACCCATCCCAGCCACTCACCTGCCATTGGCATGGGTGTTCAACTCTGGTAAGTGTGGAGCAGGGATGCTACCTCCCACCTGGAGATGCTTGAAAGGACAAACGGAATAAGCAGGCCCTGCAGAACTCCTTAAGGTGACAGGTGTTGAGATTTCCTTGGAGTTTAGTTTCTTCCTTTGGCAAAGCATTTTGATGTTGTGCAATTTGGAGTTTTATACTTTTCAAAGGGTAAAACTATTTTTATGTGCAATTATATAGCCTGAAGGGCTGATCAGCTTCCTAATTGCTACAAAGAATTCAGTGATCATGGAACAGTAAACTGTCCTTATTTCTTCATTTGCTCTTGACTTTCTTTTCATGTTCATCAGTGCAGATGGGTTAAACAGATTCCATCATTTTCTTGGCAGGATTTCTGAATCCCTTGTTCTCCGCAGGGCATCTGGACTGTCATGTCGACAGGCTACTATCTGGCTGCCAACTTATTCATTTATTCATTAATATTCATTGGGTTCCCACTCTGTGCTAGGCACTAAAGAGATAGGAGAAAACAAAACAGATAAAGCCTCTCCTTAAAAATAACTAATATTCTCTCAGATTTATGAAATTATTATAATGCAATTCAACTCAACTCAATTCAATTCAGTTCAATTCAATTCCAATTATCTTTATCCAGTCCAATGCAGTTCAATTTGACTTATGCTTACAGAGTACTGCATACAGGATGATGTGCTGGTTATGACATCTCTTCATTTGTATTTCTAATGTCACCAGTCATAATCACAGCTTTGATTATTAGGCACTGAACATTGAACCCTTTTATAAATAAGTAAATGACTATAGTGGGGAATAATACCTCATGAATCATGCCTATAGAGTATAATCTTACTTCTCCATTCCATTGTAGTCTTGGAAGAATCAAGGGTATCTAGGATAAATACATTTATTTTTACCCCAAGTCTCATATCATTCATTTATGAATGAATAGTAATTTATGAATGAATAGTCATTTAATTTGCCATATATAAGGACTGCTAGAAACTGAGAACACAGAGATAAATAAGACCAGGTCCAAGCCCTCAACAAGGGCTAGCAACGAGAGTGAAATCTGTAAACAGATCATTATTATCACATTAACAATATCAATTATACCAATGTATCATTGATTGCCTCCTATGTTTCAGATGATGGGCACATCACACATTATACACAGTATCTTATTTGACCTTTAGGAATACCTGTAAGAGGTAAGTATATTTTCCTCTTTTTGTAAATAAGGAAATGAAAGCCTAAAGAGATCAAGGTCGCACATCTGAACAATGGCAGAGCAGGGATTTGAACATAGGTTTGTTTGACCCCAAAGCCCACAATCTACTTATCCAGCAATGAAATTTATAAATAAAATTAAGGCCAGGAATAGGGAATGCTTTTCTTTAGGTCAGCCACCATTCTTTCCTTTAGTTCTAAAATAATACTGCACCTATTACTATTGTATATGTCTCAAATACACAGGAATGTGTGTGTGTGTGTGTGTGTGTGTGTGTGTGTGTGTGTTTGTGTGTGTGTGTGTGTGTGTGTGTGTGTTAGAGCTTCTGATAAGCATTAATTGAGAAATATTACCGTAGTGACTTCACGGAAATAGTTAGAGAATGCATTCAACAAGTAGTTATGGACATAGTGACAAAAGGGCATGTAGATATAGTTACCTCCTCTCGAGTGTTGCCTAGATACGGGGGATGAAATGTGTATGAGGCATATGAGGCCTCTTCTGTAGGAGTTCATAGCCTTCCAGGGGCCATGGGTAAATGAACTAACAATCCTGTTAATGTGATAATGTGCTAAGTCTTATACTGAAGTGCTTTCGAGACGATAGGAACTAGCTTATTGGTACCAGACCAAACTGGCTACTCCCACTCTGGTGGTCAGTTATATCTTCTCTTGGGGAGTAGCCATGAAGTGAAGATCTGAAGGCTGGCTGGACTTAGCCAGGTAAATGGGAATGGTGGAGGGAGCAACCATTTGTCAGCTGAGCCTAGGCTATGCTGTGTAACAAACAGCTTCTAGATGTTGTAAGATTTAAGGTATATTAAATGCAGATTAAGGTTTATTCCTTTCTCCTGCTATGACCATCTTGGTCAGCTGAGGATTGCACTTTATGTCTCACTGCTCCAGAGCCGAGGCTGACAGAGCCTTTGCCATCTGGAAAGTAGCAAGATGAAGACAGTGAGACACAAGTAAGCAGTGGTTCTCACAGCTTCTGCCTGAAGGGACAAATATTGCACTCATTTATATTTCATTGACCAAATCTAGCTCCATGGTCACAACTGCATAGCCAAGTGGATGGGGAGCTGCAGTGTTACCATATGCCTGGAAGGAAAGGAATCCAAAGACTGGTAAAGAACCCTGATGACTGTCCCCAGGGTAGGAAGAGAGGCAGGGGGCATTCCAGACCAGAGATGTGTGTGTGTGGAAAGGCTGGAGGCCTGGAGGACTTCACCTTGGTACTGCAGTGTCTCAGAAAGGTTGAAGCCCGAGTAGACTTCACATTTTAATGATTCTCACAGCATCCTGGTATGCAGCCCATCATCTCCACCTCATGAAGACCTAGCACTACATTTGGAACAACATTGTTAAAAATGAATTGAGTGTCTAAGTCAGAGCTGATTATGTCTGGGCCCAAGAATCGAGGTCCTGCCTTTTGCAGCGAGGTCCACGTTTGTCATATGGACCTCTTTCCTCTCCCCACACTTACCTAAGTCACAGCAAAAGACATTTACTTTTTTTGGCCAGACAGGATGGTGGAACATAATGATTATTTATTTAAAACTCATTACCTGCAAGCCTTTTGCGTGGAACCAATTAAGAAAGCTCTTAAAGAAAAATAAAATATTATGCTTGGTGTAACACAGTCTTTGGGGACCCTCCTAATGTGTTAGAAATCCCCACAGGTCTTGACAATTTTTTCATCTCTCCCTTTTAAAAGCACGGCTGCTGCCAGGGAATTTGGCTCCTGGTGTTAAGTGCTGGTTGTGGTTTTCCCTCAAATAAAATTATGGATGTATTGAAGGTGGGAGTGAAGCAGGGAGAGGGAACTGGGGTGGGGGAGGAGTGTGGGCGTTTATGCTGGTTCAGGTGTCAAATTTTACATGTCTGGGTTTTGTTTCTACCAGGCCCCACTCTCTGCAATCACCGCTCTGTTATATACGCTTACGGGAAGGGCTGGCTCTGTTTCCAGGAAATCTCTCTGAATTGGGGACATCAGAATCTAAAAGTAGACGGTGGGAGGGCCAGTTTTAGATGGAGCCGGGAAAGGTGCTATGATTTGAAGAAGCAGCATGAGAAATGACCCTCCGTCCCTGAGATACTGCAGCTGGAAAATGGAGGTCTGGAGACAAGTACCCGCCCTGGGCTGACCGCTAGATCATCTTGAGATCTCTCTGAGCTCTGCTCTCCTGGTAACAGGTCGGACTCTTAGAAAGGGCTGAAGGTTACCTTCTGCATAATAACAAGTTTTACGCTTATGAAAACCCTCATGGATGCACCAAAGTGTCACCATTCCTGCACTGGAGACCCATTCATGTGGATTAAGATCTTGCTGTCAGAGTCAGGAGCATTTATTACTAAGCTGTAACAGCAGAGTGTAAACCACGGCAAAATACTGCTTAGCAGAGCTCTGCAGAAACATAGTTAAGCTCTGACGGGAGAAGAAAACTAGTCAAGGAAATGTGCACGCGGTGGCCCATGACTGGTCAAGCGCTCCTCTGGGTTTCCAGAAATTTAAAAATGTCTGCCCAAATGCAGGCGTTATCCTTCTTTCCCATCTTTCTAGCTGTTTCAGGCTCTTCTAACATGAGCAGGATTCTGTCCAAATGGCAGGTGTGACTTGTTTCCGCCTTCTCAGAAGCCTACAGCCAGAAAGAGAGGTAGGACTGTGCATTAAGAGTCACTATCACAACGAGGGTTGGGCTGTCTTGGGAAAGACAATATTGCATAGCATTTCCAAGGTCTGGAGCCTGCTTGAGTTCAGAATCCAGTTCTACCATTTGCTAGCTGTAAGATCTGGAGCAAGGTACTGGGATTCAGTTGTGTCATCTGTGAAATGGGGAAACTAACAGTAACTATCTCAAGAGTGTTGGTGGTTATTAGATGAGAGTATGTATGCCCTGTATACAGAGTAGTTAATTTATTAAGTCCTTATTGATATTGACCAGGATCTGAATTAAACATTCTATATGTTAATTCATTTGGTTCTTCCAGCAATCTCTGAGTTGGTACTAGTATTCTTCTTCTTCATTTTATAGATAATGACACTAAGGCACAGGGAAGTAAGTAACTCCCCTTAGTTGACAGCCAGTGAGAGTGAGAGGGTGTTTTGGGATGAAACTGGGGTGTCTGGTTATAGACTCTGTGCCCTTGACTTCCAGCTCTGATAAATATTCGCTAGTAACATTAACAAATGTATTATTTTACTTGAACCTCATAATTCCCCTAGAGTGGTTACTATAAGTCCCATTTTTTTTAAAGTTTATTTTTGAGAGAGAGAGAGAGAGAGAGAGAGAGAATAAGCATGAGTAGGGGAGGGATAGAGGGAGAAGGAGAGAGAATCCCAAACAGTGCTGTTAGTGAAGAGCTGACGCAGGGCTCGATCTCATGAACCGTCAGATCATGACCTGAGCCAAAATCAAGAGTCAGGTGCTTAACCGACTGAGCCACCCAGGCACTCCCTGTAAGTCCCACTTTTACTGATACAGGCAGTGAATCTCAGAGAGCTGAGGTGACTAGGTCCAAGTCTCTTGGTATCAGTATGTGGCAAAATCATAAAGCTTTCCATTGTATCCTTCACCCTCAACTTCAAGAAATACTTATCAAATGAGGCAGGGTATGCTACACACCCAAAGAGCTACTATCTTAAAATGGATCAAATGTGCACTCAGTAGGACCAGGAGCTAGAATACCTTATATCTGTGACTTCAAGTTGCTTTTTTATGAAGGCAGACACCTAGAATACCCACAGCAACCTGACACTGGCCTTGGAATCCATCTATGCAAACGTCCAGACCTCTGGGGCCCATGCCACAGCCGCATGATCAGAACCTCTGAGATGAGGCTTAGAAATCTGTGTCTCACAAGCTTTTCAGGTGATTTTGATGTGCAGCCAGTTAGGAAACCACACCAGCCTAGCTGGACCCAGATCCCTGAGTGGCTTTTTGTACAAAGTGATGCTGAATGGAGCTGAGGGAGGTCATCGAGGCTCCAACTTTGGTGATTCTGCCCTTTAGGTCTTGCTGGCAACAAGCAACTCACCCAACTTCATTGAGCATCGGTTCTTCACCCATAACACAAAGTGCGTGGTGCACTGGGCATAGGTGTTAACACATTAAAAGTCTGAGCCAAATCAAAGAGTGATTGACTGAACAGTTCTAGGTGCTCAATACATACTTTTCAAGTTGAATCTTTGCTTTCTTGTGGCAATATTTGAAATCATCATGGTTTCTGAATGCTTCTAATGTTTCTTGATGCTGCTGATAATAAGGTATTTCCACTAGTCTCTGAAAGTAGCTGTCTGAAACATAGTTATCTCCTGATAAAGATCATTTCTAGAATACTCAGGTCCTCAATTTTTCCTTTTTGAGTCAGAAATCAACATAGTGGTAGATTTTCTCCAAGAGTATACCTAAAAGAAAAGAGAAACCTAAATTAGTCCCATTGGGCTATGCCCATTGCAAGGAGAGCCCCACTGTCTGTTCGACATCATTTACTGAGCATCTTTTTTTCAGCCTAAAGAGGCTAATCTGATAAGCTCTAGTGGACGGTAAAACTATCCCAGCTAGGCAGAGATCTGGACTCCATTAAATACGTGGGAAATGTCAAAGGGTTACCCAGGTTGGAGAAGTAACTCCATTAGTTATAAATGGCAATTTATGCTGCCATGATTCCTCACACAGAAACGATACTATGTTGTGGGGAGCTCAGTTATTTTCTGGTTGCTGCAGAAATGACTTCTCATAGCAATAAAATAAAATAAAGTGGTTTCCAATCATGACTTAGCTCCCCAGTGACTTGGCTTCAGGGAAGGAATCACATGAACTCAGACCAGGCCAACCTGAACATTTTGGTCTATTTCTTTTTCCCTTTGGAAATTAATAACCTGACTTTCTGGCATGCTTCTGGGCCTCATGGACACACTGCTTAGCCTAAATCAGGCTGAACTCTGAGTACTCACAAAAGGACTTTTAAATTTCCAAACATCCGTCTTTAGATGTTAAGGTTCTCAGTTCATAGTCTCTTGAATGACCACAGATCTGAGTGCTTGCATTGTGATGCATTTGGGGGCCACAAAAGCAGAATAGGGCACTGTCCGTGTCTTCAAGGAGTTTGTGGTCTTGCTAGGGAGTTATTGTTAATAAGTGCTACTGCACTACACAAGCACTAGTAACATATATCTCAGAATTGTACAAGACATGATCAGACGCTGAGTATGGCATACATCCCAGCAGGATTGGAGAGGTAAACTGGAGACTGAGAATCGGGTTCTTATAGAAGTGTGGTGGTCAGAGGGAAAGCTCATTACAGTCTGGAGTCAAGATGTTTCCTACTGGATTGGCTCCTTTGGGATAGGGAAGTGTGGAGGAGAATGGATGGCCTGTCCTTCGGGGAAATGGTGAGCAGGTGTGTGAGAGTGGATGTGAGCAGGTAGTGCCTGTGCGCAAGCAGGAGGTCCTCTCCTTTCACAGGGTAAGTGGCTAAGTAATGTGACTGTGAAATAATGAGTGGTCTCAAATCTGAGTATGACAAGAAGTCCTTCCATGATGGCCAGACCCTTGAAAATATCTCTCTTCTCCTCTCATCCAGTATAACCTTCCCTAAGAAGACTGGGGAGTGGTTTGCCCAGAATATACCCAGGAATATACTCCATACTTTCCTACTCATAATTAAATAAATATGCAGTAATTATTCGTTGATTGGCTGTCTCCCCCATCAGACAGTAAGATTCATTAAATGAAAAATACTTAGTGTGATACTTGACTCTGGACAAGGACACAGTAAGTGTCTGTTTTTGCAACCTGAGCTTGATGAGTGCAAAGCCTGTTTTGTCCTGTCATTCTAGCATGCCAGGCTTTGCACAGTGCCTGGCACACCGTCTCTGTAGCAGACATACTAGTTGAATGAACTCTTGATTTCTCCCCAAATTCCTTCTCTTGTCATATTTCTAATCTCAGTAAATGTGAACTTCATTGTAAGAGTCACCCTTGACTTCTTACCCAGTCACACCTGTTCCAACAGCAACGTCTGTCAGCTCTGACTTCAACAGTTACCATTAACTGATGTCTCTTGAGACCCCTTTTACCACTGCTTTAGTGCGAGCAAGTGTGATTCCTTAGATGCAGTGTTGCCGGAGCCCCTACCTTGTCACCTTCCTTCTGCACTTAGCCCTCCAGTCTCTTCACCGAAGACTCACCAGAGTGATTCCTCAGAATCATAATTTGGAGAATGACAAATTTCTGGCCACACATCTGAAGACCCCATCTCCAGGGGCTTCCCATCTTCCTAAGAAGAAAATCTGAATCTCTTAAACTGGCCTACAAGGGCCAATGGGAGCTGCCCTCAGCGACCTCTGTGAGCTTCTGCTATTGTCCCTTTTGCCCCCTCTGCTCTGGTACCCTGGCCTCCTTCCAGGCAGGTAGGCCAGGTAGCAGGCCAGGCCAGGCCAGGTAGCTCCCTCCCCTCAGCGCTTGCACATGTTAGGAGCTACCCACTCTGTCAGGAAGTTTCCTCCACACATATCCACCTGGCTCACTCTCTCCTTTCCTTCAGGCCCATTCAAGTGCCGCCTTCTCAGAAAGACTTCCTGTGAGCCCTCTCTGTAAATTAGCACCATGGCCCCTCCATCATGCCTCTCCCTTAACACACCGTGTTTTCCTTCATAACTAGTTCTAAGGCCGGTCATCACATTTATTTATTTGTTGTTCTTCTTGTTATTTGTTGTTCTCTAGAACATAGGGTATAGAGCTTTATCACTTTTGTTCACTGTTTATGTATCCAATACCTACATGAAGTCCAGGTGTTTAGTAGGCAGGAGACACTTGACAAATGGGCATGTGAATGCGTGAATATGCATGTGTGCACACAGATATGCACACACACCTATGCCCCACACACATTTCTATGTGAGTGGCCTTTATTTTTTAATTTTTTTTAAATGTTTATTTATTTCTAGGAGACAGATAGAGAGACAGCATGAGCAGGGGAGGGTCAGAGAGAGAGGGAGTCACAGACTGAAACAGGCTCCAGGCTCTGAGCTGGCAGTCAGCACAGAGCCCGACACAGGGCTCGAACCCACGAACCGTGAGATCATGACCTAAGCGAAAGTCGGACGCTTGACCAACTAAGCCACCCAGGCACCCCTATGTGAGTGGCCTTTAAAAATTACTTATTATGTCCCAAGAATCATTATAAGTGTAAGCCCTTTATTTACATGCTGTCTTCTGATCCTCACAAAAATCCAATAATGGAGGCATTGCTATCCCCGTTTTACAGAGAATGGGGAAGCTGGTTGAAGAGTTTGGCCAATACCCAGAGCTGGAAAGTGAAAATCTAGCTGAATTTGAATATTCCCGGAGCCGCTCACTTTTGCTGCCCTAGAATGTTCTGTCCAAGCCGATAGAAACAATGAAAACATGTACTGCTGCCTTGAGTTTCTGGAGGGAGGCTTCAGAGAGGTAGGCTGAAACAGCATGTGTGTACGTCCGTCATGGAGTGAGGGAGGAGTATTTACTGCCAACAAGTCAAAGCGGCTCACCCTGGCTGACTAAACTGAACACCTACCATCAGATTTTTCCTTCAGGAGGAAAGGGGAAGAGAGGAGGAGAGCAAGAGGAAAATAGTGAGAGGTTCCTCTGGCAAGAAGCCAGATGCTCCTGTTAGGACATCTCCGACATGCCCCTTGCAGGGTTATTACTCATATGGGGGAAGAGAAGCTGCCCAGTACAGCACAGACTCTTGGAATATTCCCCGAGGAAGAAGAGGACAGAGTCACCCATGGGTGGGCCCAAAGTTGGCTTTGGGAACGTAGTTTTTTAATTACAGCTATCCTGAGAGGCTGTTTGGCAACTGACAATTGACTCAGAATTCACTAGATTGAAGTATTGAATTGGCCATTCTTAATTTGGGGTTGGAAATTCTCTTCTTCCCCTTGAGTTCTCAGAAATAAAAGTGGTGGGGACTGCTGTTCTGGAGATGCCAAGATTCTGAGGCCTGGCCGATGGCCGAATCGGAGATCTGCTTGAAGTAGAAATTTCACTATCAGTGGGTGGTAGACTTTTGAGCCCTAGTAAATGGCAGAATTCCATAACCTCGTGAATCACAGAGTTCCACTATTATCGGCCACTGAGGACCCAGGCGTGGAGGGTAAGGTCTGACAGAGCATGGTGTGTGGTAGAAGGGCAGGTGTCCCTGAAATCTGACTGGCCTCTGCCTTCCCCCTTTTAACTTGGTTTGGGAAAGTGTTCTTGTGCCAGAGGAGAAGAGATTTGCAAACTCCTGGATATGAGTCTGCAAGTAGAGCTGCTTTGTATTCCTAAATAGCTAAATCCCAAGTTAATATTCAGTATTAGGATAAGGTGTCCCTTGAACAAACCTAAACAGTTTGGGCATGACAGACACTTTTTGACTAGCTACCAATAACCATTCCAAAGTTGGCTTCACCTTACCTGCCTCTAGTCATGTAGATTGAAAGATCCGGGGGCACCTGGGTGGCTCAGTTGGTTAAGCGTCTAACTTCAGCTCAGGTCATGATCTTGCAGTCTGTGGGTTCAAGCCCTGTGTCAGGCTTTGTGCTAACAGCTCAGAGCCTGGAGCCTGATTCAGATTCTGTGTCTTCGTCTTTCTCTGCCCCTCCTCAACTCATGCTCTATCTCTCTCTGTCTCTCAAAATAAATAAATTTAAAAAAAAAAATTAAAAAAAAAAAAAAGGTCCAGCGACAGATTCATGCTCTCACAGCCTCCTTTGCAGCAGGGCAGCCACATGACCCAGTTCCGTGCAATGTTCTGTGTAAGGGGGAGGTCTTCCAAAGAACCAGGATATATTTCTCTTCCTTTGTAAAAGGAGAGATGCATGGAGATGTTCTCTCCCCTTCTCTAAGTCTTTCTCCCTCTCTCTTTCTCACTTCCCATTCCATGGACGCCTCCTGCTTCTTGCCTTTAAATGTGGTTACATGAAATTGTGACACCTAAAGACAGGGTGGCCACTTTGAGACTATGAGGGGAAAATGGAGAGAAAGTGAGAGACATCAGCTGCATGGTTTGAAGTCACAAAGCTATTGAGCAGACCCTGGAGCCCAGTTCCAAACATATTGCTAAACATACTCTCTTTCCTTTACGCTTAAATCATTGGTCTGATTTCTCTTACTGCCAACATTTTCCTCCTCAGAAACATCCTCATCTTCCATTTGAAGCTTCCACAGAAAAGCTTTGAGCATGCATGTTTCTGCTGGGAACTGGCACAAGTTAAGGCTTAGAAGCTGTCCAGATTGTGAATACTCAGTGGCTGGGAATCAACTCCCCTAACGCCCAAAATGGGAAAGCACTATGCATTTCCCTTTCCTCTCAGACTCAAGATCAAACAAAGTTAGGGAACATTGCAATTGGCCACCTGCTGGGTTTAATAAAATCTGCTACACTGTGAAATACTTGTGGCCAGGGACTGGGCTTCAATCATATCTATAAGCACAGACCCCAGAGCATTAATATACATTTAGTAAATACTTGCTAAAAGGTACTGGGCTGGGTACTGTTTGAGTTCTAGTCTTAGCTTTATCATTAACCTACTCTGTGGCATTGGGCAAGACACTTTACTGTTCTACTGTTTAGTTTCAGGATAAAAGGAGAGTTTTGGGTCAGATCATCCTTGTAAATTCCATGTCTACCACTAATGCCGAATGGAGGTGGGATTCAGAGCCTCAGCTCTAGAGACAGATTGGCATCTATTCTAGCTAAGTCACCACACTTTATTCTCTAAACTTTGCAGAATAGGCAGAATGGACATCAAATTCAGCAAAAGATGAACCAATACATTATAAGGCATAAAATGAAGAGCTAAGAGTTATAGTGAATCTTCTTGACAGTTTGACTCTCGCTCACGAGCCTTACAGGGTAAAGTGAGACAAATGACAGATTTGGGAAATGAGGAAATCGAGGCATGATTAATTAACTTGCCCAGAGTCATAGAGCTAGCACATAGTAGAGCCAAGATACAACTGCAGGCAATTTGACTCCAGTGCCCACACACTTTGCTGCAATTAATATGGCATGGCCCGGTTTATTCCTATTTTCTTTGGTTCAGAAGTTGCTGGTAATTTCTTCTACTATTTGTTTTGGCCAAAGTAGTGTGTGTGTGTGTGTGTGTGTGTGTGTGTGTGTGTGTGTGTGTGCATGTATAATGTATGTATGCTGGGTATGCATGTGTGTGTGGGATAGTTATGTTGGGTAGAATACTTAATTTTTGTATAAGCAGCAAAAGAAAAGAGTCCTTATAGCTCTTTTAAAGTATTAATAATTGAAACAAACCTGTTATCAAGTTTTTGATAAGCTTTAGTTTTTATGATAATGCACACAGTGGAATTACCCAAATATATGGTACAGAATGTGTATGTCACTGGAGGTCAGTTTGGGAATGCTTCCTGGTAGGCAGGAAAGATTCATGGAAGAAGAGTTGAACTCAGTTGATGGGCTTGGGAGAGAGGACTTTGTTTAAGAATATTTCAGTGGTGGGGGCGGGGGAGAGGGGAAGGGCGTTGATGGGCACGGAGGAGGGCACTTGTTGGGATGAGCACCGGGTGTTATATGGAAACCAACTTGACAATAAACTATTTAATAAAAAAATAAAAACCATGATGAATTATCAAAAAAAAAAAGAGAATATTTCAGTGGTGTATGATCACTGAAGAAAGGTATGGACCATCTCCCCAGAAGAAAAGCACGCATATATATCCACAATTTTATTTAATTTCATGGGGCTCGCAAAATTCTTTTGGGAGGGATCCTCAACTAAAGGCTTAGGAGGGGATATGCAAATATGTGTTCCACGGTAAATGAAGACATTCTTGAATAAGATATTAAATGGCCACAGGGCTGCAGAAGTGGGGTACATTTTCGGGGGGGGGGATTTTTTTTATTCCTGAGATTCTGAAATTTTTGATGAATACCTTGCTGAAATCCTAGCCAGGTGATATATCAGAAAACACTATAGATTTCTCACTCCATGCTGGGCGTCATCTGAGACAAGGCAGGGGTTCAATAGAGGATAAGACATCACATTTTCCAGATGAGGAGATGACAGACATGCAATAGGGAAATAAATAAATCAAAGTCAAGGACAAAATGAGTGGCAGAAGCAATGAATGACAAAGACATTTCCCTCTTTGCTACCATCTGCACCACCTACAACTTGTTTGTGATCCTGCAAGTCTGACCCTGGCACTTCTTTCTTAAACTCTCCAGTGGCTTCCTGCTTAGGCTTATAGGATAGATGCTAAGCTCTGTCCATGACTGGGACCTGCTGACATCTCTAACAGCTTCTCTGGTTGTCTTCTGCTTCTGCCCTTACTGGTTGCCCTCAGGTGTGATGATGTCCTAGCCCTCTGCTTTTGCTCATGGCATTTGCTATGCCCAGTTGCCCCCACGGACTGTCTTTAGCTGTTATTCATCTTTCAAGTCCGAGCTAGGTGTCATATCCTCCAGAAAACCCTTCTGAGTCCACACTCTGGGTTCACTGTCTCTCCCTTCCATTCCAACAATGCCTGTAGGCTTTCTCAGTATGATGATCTGTCTGTACATCCACTTTTCCTTGCAGCCTAGGACTTTTTGAGGGTGGGGCCCACATTGCCTTTCTACAGGCACTCATCAAATGCCTGTTGGTGAGAACTAGTATCAGAAGAGCCCTTTGAAAGTGATGGGATGGGGGGCACGGTTTTACCACTCCTGCAGCACAGGAGTGCTGCCTCCCCCTTCGCTACAGTCAACCCTTCCACAAGTTGCCAAAGCTGCAAAACATGAGTCATTTCGATTCCTCGTTTTCCCTTACAGCCCATGCCATACCCATCAGCAGACCCCAGAAGCCTCAGTTTGAAATGTGCCCTCCATCTGACACATTTATTACCTCCAAGTCTCCTTCTGCAGTCTAAGTTGTCATTTCTTATCGCCCAATTAGTCTCTTCTTCTACACTTGCCAACCTTCCCATCCACAGCAAAAGCTTATTCTGCACACAACCAACAAAGTGATCCTTATAGTAAAACAAACAGCCCCTCCCTAAACAGACTACAGCTGTCCTCTGCTCATTCCCCTCCTCCACAGTTTCTGTTACTTTCAGAACACAATTCACACTTTCCATGTCCTGCCTTCCAGGTTCTATAGACCACAGAAACACCTTGGCCATGACAACACCCCTGGCTACCTTTCTACCTCTTGTCTAGTGTCTTCATTGCAGCCCCAAAGGCTCATGCTAGTCTTCCAGTTTCTCCAAACCATCCTAATCTCAAGGCCACTACAGTCGTTGATCTTCATGCCTGGGGTACTGTTCCTCCACACCTCATCAGGCAAGACTTCTCATCATCTGGCGCCTTTTTTGACAATGTATCTAAAGCAGCGTGCCACTTTTCCATTTCAGGACATTTCCCAACATTCTGCCTGCATTTGATTTCCTTTACACGAGTTAATGGCCATCAGCAATTATCTTGTTTTTGATTGATAATGCTTGCATGGTCTGTCTACCCTGGGTACCATCCTGGAGGGCAGAGACAGGGACTTCTTCGCTGCAATGGCATAATACATCACATTTAGCAAATGGTGAGATCAATAGAATCACAACTATGATAATCTAATAATGCTTGAAATTCTGTTTCCTGTCATATTTTTTTTTATGTAGTCAATACGTGATAAGAGAGAGTGCCATGAAGATGATCAGCAAACTGAGAGCTTGTGATTCTTTTACTTACTGAAGCAGGATTCAAATACATCATTTTTAAATCTTGAAATAACATTTGTCAGCCTACATTAACTTGAGTCCCCCAGATTACTCATTTGGGGAAAAGTTACCTTCATGAGACATATTCTTTCTCCAAACTTCTGGATCACTGGAAATGCCTACAAGGTCGAAAAAAGGCAAAGTCAACAGGTCAATACTTATTGAGTAGTGAATCTGCAGATTCACATAGCAATGCAAAAAGTTCCACTGTCTGTATTCTCAGAGGGTGTGTACTAACACTATAAAACTCACATGCAGTAGAGAGAAATTCACAGAGGTGTGAGTGGGGAGAGAGATTTACAGTCTGGGTAGAATGGAGATTCAGGATACATGGAGGCAGGATCTAAATTCAGTGGATAAGGCAAGCAGGGTGTATAATAAAAAGTATACTTCAGATTTCTAAAAGGGACTGTAAGTCATGGAAAGCATATTTTGTTTATAAAATTCCATTACAGTAATATTTATGATTAAATGTCTTTATGTGTGTGTGTTTAATAAATAGGAGATAAGTGATAGAAAAATGTGTGTCCTTAAGTGCTAGAATCACAGACTGGTATGCAATGAGATGCTTATATTATGGGCAAGTACCCATTAAGACAAACTGAGGCAGCAGCAGTTCACATTTCCCATCTTATATTCTTTCTAGAGCAGGTACACCCTTGGTGGAATCATGGGCTGGACCTACCATGTTACTCAAATGCTTCTTACTCTCTCTTTTCCCTACTGAACTCATATAGTTGAATCTTGTTATTTGATGCACACATTAAATACACGGTGTAAAGGTGCCTGTATGGTTCCATCAGTTAAGCATCTGACTCTTGCTTTGGGGTCAGATCATGATCTCACGGTTCGTGGATTAAATCACCATATTGGGCTCTGTGCTGTCAGTGCGAAACCTGCTTGGGATTCTCTTTCTATCTCTCTCTCTGCCCCTCCCCTGCTTGTGCTCTCTCTCTCTCTCTCTCTCTCTCTCTCTCAAAAATACATGGTGTAGACCATGAACTAGAAGTCTTGGGTTGTGAATGGGACAGCTTTGAATTTGAGCCTGTACTTTCACACCCCCTCCTTGAGGTAGCCACTGACCAGCTCTGACCCCAACCCTTTCCTTTATCCTCCCAGACAAGTCCTCTCTGGGCCTCTTACAACTGGAAAGCCATATACTGAGTTTTGGCAAATGGAATGTGAGTGGTAGAGATGCCTGCCACTTCCAGGCCTGGCACACAAGCTTCTGTGTTTGACCCTTGTACTCTTTCCTTCTTCCAGTTTGATGCTGATGATCAGGGGAGCCTTGTAAATCACCTGTTGCATATAGTCAAGGCAAGGGGTTGAAGGAGCCAGATTCTTGAATCACCATTTGGAGAAGAGCCACCTGCTGCTCAGGAACCCCCATGCTGGACTTGGGTGAGTGAGAAATTTACATATCTTGATTAAAATCACTGAGATTTAGGAGTTTATGTCTTATAGCAACTAGCATTGCTTCAACTAACACCCCATTTGTGTGACTTTGTGCCAGCTTCTTAATCCTTCTGTGTTGGATTCTGTATTTGTCAGGGTCTCTCCCAAAGTAACCAATCTGCACACTTAAAAGCCTCAATTGAGGAAGTTCAAAGACAAGACTATTTACAAAGATGCAGACAGAGCTAAGGGACACTCTCAAGGGTTGGTGAGGCATCTCAGAGCTAGTGACAGCAGAAAGCCATTTATACTCTGAGCCTGGGATTGAGAGCAAGGAGAGAAAGCATTTACCAGAGTCTGGCAAGTAGATATAGCTGTAGAAAAGAGCTGCCTGGAGAGAGCTATAACTTCCAGTGGAATATTGCTGCCAATCCAAGTTCCAGCAGGAAAGAAGTTGGAGCAATAAAGAGCCAGATGTCATCCTCCTACCTTCCAATCCTCCTGCTGATGACTTCCATTGACTAAACTCAACTGGAAGCTAGAAGGTAAGGAGCTCATTGATGTAGTCCATAAACGTTAGTCTCCCAGGGTGTGGGCCAGGTGTAGAAGGGTGGAGAAAAGATCTGGAGGTCCAAATGAAGAATTTCAAGCACAATTTCCCAATCCATAAATTGGGAATCCTAACTACTTACCTTATAGAGTCTGTACTGGAGTTAAAGCATTATATATAATAAGTTGTGAATAAAATACAGCTCATTTCTCTGTGATGTCTGCTGCTGAAACATTGTTCACAGATTTTTTTTCTTAATGTTTTTTCACTGATTTTTTTTGTCATTGTTGTTTGTGGTTTTTTCTTTTTTAAAATTTTCTTCTAATTCCAGTGTGGTTAACATACAGTGTTATATTAGTTTCATGTGGATAATATAGTGATTCAACAATTCCATATAGCACCCAATCCTGATCACTACAAGTGCATTCCTTAATTCCTATCACTTATTTCCCCATCTTCCCACCCATCCATCCTCTGGGAACTGTCAGTTTGTTCTCTGTAGTTAAGAGTATGTTTCTTGGGTTGTCTCCTCCCACCCACCCTGCTCATTTGTCTTGTTTTTTAAATTGTACATATGAGTGAAATCACATGGTACTTGTGTTTCTTTGACTTATTTTATTTAGCATTATACTAGCTGCTCCATCCATTCATGGAAAATGGCAAGATTTCATTCTTTTTTATGGCTAAGTAATATTCCATTATATATGTTACAACGTCTTTATCCTTTGTCTACTGATGAACACTTGGGCTGCTTCCATAATTTGGCTATTGTAAATAATGCTGCTGTAAATATAGGGATGTATGTATCCCTTTGAATTGTTTGGTTTTTAAAAAAATCTCTCAGAAATGTGACATTTTCTCTACTGGCCAGAGATTTTTTTTAGCATGAATTTAACTCTGATATTTCCTGGAGGTTGGTGTCTTCGCTTCTTCCTGATCTTTTTTTTTTTTTTTTTTTTGGATCATAGGTGGGATTTGAGAAAATATCCAGTTTCAAGGTCTTTGGAAGATTCTTCCTTCCCAGTTTCAGCTACTCATTGTTATTTTTAGTGTTTCATTGCCAGGGACTTTCTAGCTCCCCACTCCAGATGACAGCCATGTCTAAAGCCCTCTGCTTGTTCCCTGCCTGTGTTTCATCACTTCCTGTTTCATGTCGGCTTCTAGGTTTGTTGGCTAGAGTGGTCTGCTCATGAATGAAAGAGGAGTAGGCCTTTCCAAATAAATGATAGGAGATTAGCATGTTCATGAGGCAGGTGTGATGTGATCAGGGAATCTAAGAGTCTCAGGTCCCTTCTTTCACTGCCTCTCACTTGCACTATGATCTTGAGAAATGTCTTCCCTTTTTCTGAGACTTATATTTTCCTCCTTGGCAAAATAAGATTCATTGTACCTGACTCACTGGTTAGGTGTAGGGAGATAGTGAAATATGCATGCATAGAAGCCCAGACACTGTGCGGCACATACCAGGTATTTGGCAATTTTTGTAGAAAAAATCAAATCTCTAATGTCCAATGGGGATCCTCACTTTCTGGTTATACTGGAGCTAAAAATGGAGCTGACAAGGCGCTCTCGGCCCCAAAATATTCAGAGTTCTTCCAGGCTGAACATGTCTTGTTTCTTATAATTGGCACCCTTTTGATTTTAAGCATTACTTATCTTTTCAAATCGAGTCCACAGATATTAAGCCTATTCCCTGGTATTCCTCAATGATAAATGAGAGGTGAAAAAATCATAATAAAATATATTTTTGGCTGAATATTTTTACGTTTACATTTTTTATTTTTCCATATGTGATATATGGCACCAGCCTTTTTTTTTTTTTTTTCTTTTTTTCTTTTAGTATTTCTGGAATAACTTGTCATTTGGTCAGTCTGTGATCCAGAATCACTTGGATTAGAGCAGAACAGAGCTGAGTCCAAACTCCAGCCCTGCCTCCTCCTTCAGGGAGGTTACTTAACAAACCTTTTGGACCTAAAAAGTGAGCATCATAAAGCCGCTTATCTCTCTCTGGTTTGTTTAAAGATTAGAAAAACAATGTAAAAAAGTCCAAAGCAGTGAGTAAGAAAGAATGCTTAAGGGTGGTAGCAATCATTGTTGAAAAGGAGCAATTATATTATTTTAAATCCAGGAAAAAGGCTTGCCTTTACTTTATGTCTGAGGAAACTGAATCTCTGGAAGGGAGGACATGACTCATTTGGACCACCTCATTAGTGCGTTGAACCCAGGTCTCCTACATCCACTGTGATCTCCGGACAGCACCATTTCATGTCAAAGTATCACCAGTGGGCAAACAGCAGAAGCCAAGCCATCAGGAGATGTATGATGGTCTTCTGACTTACAGACGATCTGCGGAGCCCTGGAAAACCAAACAAACCCCCTGACTGCCACCAACGCTTGGACTCACTAATCCCCACTGCGTTTCAGAAGAGCCTGAGGATTTTGTTGGGGGTTGAGTCATCAATTAGAAAATGAATGTCAGTTTTTGTTGATGCAGTTTCAGAGCAAATTTGGAAAGCAGTATTTTTCCGCCTCCCTTCCATGTTCTTCTAGGAAGGTCTAGAGTGATTATGCGCACCTCCTTGGATCAAGGACTGTATATTGGCCTATTATTAGGGGGAGGCTCTAAGTTGCTAATATTCTTTATTAATAATGATACTAATGTCAAATCTCATTAGTGAATTGGAAGATAAATATTACGTTCTTTTGAAAATAAAGTACTGGGATCACAGAGAATGGTTAATTCTCCAATTTTTATGGAACATGCCAGGAAATGGAGGGAGACTGTGACCATGCTTTTAGTGTTCAAGAGGTATTGTCTCTTGATAAATGAGATGTCTTGAAGAAAACCTCCTACCACCAGCACCAAGTGGGACTCTAGGAGAAGGTCAGAAGGAGGAAAAAAACCAATATTTATTGATTACCTCCTAAGTGATATACAATTTACCACACTTTAAAAATATAACTACTTGGGGCACCTGGGCAACCCAGTCGGTTGAGTGTCCAACCTTGACTCAGGTCATGATTTCACTCCTTGTGAGTTAGAGCCCCATGTCCGGCTCTGTGCTCACAGCTCACAGCTCAGAGCCTGGAGCCTGCTTTGGATTCTGTTTCCATCTCTCTGCCCTTCCCCTGCTGGTACACTGTTTCTCTATCTCTCAAATATAAATAAACATTAAACAATTTTTAAAAAGTAAAAATATAACTACTTGATTATCTTTACTCTCCTCTGAAAGCTTTGTGAGGGTATGGCTGTACGTGTCTTATCCTCACCAGTAATTAACACAATGCCGAAAACATCTTTAAGTGTTTGTTGAATGAATAAATGTGCTAGAAGCTCTCTTTAAAAAGATCTTTTACAATTCTTATGATCACCTTTTGAGTTGGGAATTATTATCCTCACTTTGTAGATGTGAACATCAAGATTTAGAGGAGTTAAGTAAAATGTCCTTTGAGCCAGTGGAACTTCAGCTTAGGTGCCATGATTTCTGAATCCATTCTGTTTCCACCATGATACACCACCAGATTATTCCTGGGAGACATCTCTCTGTTTGTTTTATGCTATAGAATGATGAGTGTTTCTCTCCAATTATGATTTCCTGCAGATTGAGAGGAAATGGTACTACCATTGACAATCACAAGACAGAGTAGTTTAAGACAAAATGAACTTCCTAGTTTATTCTTCATTTTTTAAAATATTTATTATTTTTCAGAGACAGAGAGAGACAGAGTGTGAGTGGGGGAGGGGTAGAGAGAGAGACACACACACAGAATCTGAAGCAGGCTCCAGGCTCTGAGCTGTCAGCACAGAGCCTGATGTGGGGCTCGAACCCACAGACTGCGAGATCGTGACCTGAGCTGAAGATGGACACTTAACCAACCTAGCCACCCAGGTGCCCCAATTCTTCATTCTTGATAGCTCACTCACATGGCTATTGGGAAAGGCAGCCGTTCTTTTCCAACTGCTAATAGGAAGTCTTAATTTCTCACTATGTGGACATCTTCATAAGGCTTCTTTAATGTCCTCACATTATGCCAGCTACCACCCCCCAGTGTGATCTAAGAAAGGATGACAGGGATGAAGCCACAGTATTCTTGATGACCTAGTCTCAGAAGTCACATACTTTCCTTTTTGCCTTTCCTACCCATTAGAAGTAAGTCACTGATACAGCCCATACTCAAGGGGAGGGGAAATTAGGTTTCACCATTTGAAGGGAAGAGTATTATAGAATTGGTGGACATATTTTAAAACCACCATAATCAGTTAGCTAGGCCATGTTTTATAACTTGCCACTCAAATATTGTATTTCTATTCCTCATACATATTGTCCAAACAAAAAAGGGGCTTTGGTATCAGACAGACCAATATTTGAAACCTGGGTATATGTTCATCTCTAAGCCTTGTTTCTCAACCATAAGATGAAGATTGTATAAAACCAACTTCACAGATTTGCTGGCAGGATTTACAGGTTATAGAGATAAAGCTGTTAGTACAATGTCTGCCATGAAGTGAGTGTTCAAAAAATGGACTCACTTCTGTTCTGCTACAAGGCAACACTCCCTCACCCCATTTCTCAAATATAAGTCTGAGTCAGGATAAGGAAGTCACACACACACACACACACACACACACACACACACACACACACGATTCCTGATTCCATTCTGTTTCTACCATGCCAAACTGCCAGCTTCTGCATGGAGACTACCTTGACCTTATCCTATGGAGTATAGTTTTTCTTGATAAAAACTAGATTCCAGAATTGGGATACAAGTTTCAAAGGGAACTTAAATGTTCTCCAATCTTGCCCAAATTCTCATGCTTATTGGTCATTCTTGAATGTTTCCTTTTCTTTCTTTAATTTAAATTCAAGTTAGTTAACATGGAGTGTAGTCTTGACTTCAGGATTAGAACCTAGTGATTCATCTCTTACATATAACACCCAGTGCTCATCCCAAAAAGTGCCCTCCTCAGTGCTCATCACCCATTTAATCCATCCCTCTCCCTTCCAGCAACTCTCAGTTTTTTCTCTGTATTTAAGAGTCTCTTATGGTTTGCCTCCTTCTCTGTTTTTATCTGATTTTTCCTTCCCTTCTCTTTTGTTCATCTGTTGAGTTTCTAAATTCCACATATAAGTGAAATTATATGATATCATATATGAAATTATATGATATCTGTCTTTCTCTCACTGACTTATTTCACTTAGCAAGATTTCATTCTTTTTCATCTGAGTAATATTCCATTGTGTGTATATATATATATATATATATATATATATGTATATATATACATTCCATTGTGTGTATGTATGTGTGTATGTGTATATATATATACATACATACATACACACACACACACACACCACATCTTCTTTATCTATTTGTCAGTCTTGGACACTTGGGCTCTTGAATGTTTCTAATAAGATAAACACAGGATTAGATATAGACCCTTCCACTTGTGACCTTGATGGCCTTGAGCTCCCTTTTCTCAGAGTGATAAGCTTTCTCAAGTTTGTTGTGAAGTTTAAGTCAGATAATGTGTGTAACTGACTCAATAAACAGTAGTTATTATGCTCATCATATTTATGGTTAGCTTCAGTTCATTTAAGGTCTAAAATACTTTAAATACCATCTGGAAGAAGTGTGTATTTTGGGAGGCAAGTGTAGGTGTGCTACCTTTTCCTAAGAACCATAACATGTGCTTACCATTTACAGAGATCATTTTTATTTATTCATTTAAACAAATAGAGTGAGGTCCATATTATTATTCTTTTTTAGGAGATTATGAAATAGGAAGGGAGTAGGTTGGCCTAAGCCTCACAGGTAACAAGACTTGATGCTGGGAAGTTGAGATAATGCTCTGCTTTATTTAATGTGTTAGAAAACCGGGGGTGTGGGGGCACCTGGGTGGCTCAGTTGGTTAAGCGACCGACTTCAGCTCAGGTCATGATCTCATGGTTCGTGGGTTCAAGCCCCACGTCAGGCTCTGTGCTAATGGCTAGCTCAGAGCCTGGAGCCTGTTTCAGATTCTGTATCTCCCTCTCTCTCTGACCCTCCTCTGTTCATGCTCTCTCTTTCTCTCTCTCTCTCAGAAATAAAAAATAAAACATAAAAAAAATTTTTAAAAAAAAGGGAGGTGTGGGCTCACCTTGTGAGTAGGGTAGGTCATTTGCCTACACAGTACAAGTAAGAATGAATAATCCATGGAATCAAGTGTTGTGTTTAGTTTAGTGCGATAATAATTTCTGGGATACTACAGGCCAGGCACAAGACTGATACAGGGGCACAGGGAAATAAAGTGGATTCTATGGAAATGTCAAGGTAGAGGAGAGGCACAAAACTTATTATAATGTTTCATTTTTGTCTCCAGATAATGACAGGCAGACAGCCCCTGTGAACTAGGTGATGGATGGAAAGCCAGCTAATGTTACTCAGACACACACTGGTAGTAAACACTGAAGACTGGCAGCCCAGGGGCTTCGACATTGATGAAATTCTTGATGAAACTGTGTTGGATGATTATAGAGTCAATCTGCTTGAAATCAAGATATCACAGCGGAACAATTTCCTTGGTTCTCTCATGTCATTTATCACCATTGTTTGTCTTGGTTGTTGGTATTAACATCAATTATTTATTATAATGCAGTTTCCTTCCTAGCCCTCTTTCCTGTCTGACATGTGGAATCTCTTGCTATTAAATTGAAGGGCAGGTAGAAACATTAGTCCTCCTTACATCATTGTTCCTCTGAACTAAGAGCTTTTGCGGGGGGGGGGGGGGGGCAGGAAAATCGGAAAAAGCCATTCTAAGTCATTATCTAAAGATTGTTTTTCTTGCTCTGTGCAAATTTTCCCAGTTGTCATTTAAGTTGCTATTTCTCTGGGGTTGGGCCTTAACTAGAACAATGACGGCATGATGTAGAGAAGCAGGCAGGTATGTTAAATCTAAAGTGAGTAGAAGCAGTGACAGTTGGGATGGCAGGCACAGCTAGTTGTGTCCCCAGATCTGTTTCCCCTCTCTGCCTTGGTAACATCATCTCATTTTTATGGGACAGCAGGCAGCCCAGCTAAAAGACTATATTTACAGAGTTCTATAATGTGAGCAAGGAACATCAGCAGTAGTATAATGTGAAGTCTGGAAGGAATCTGATTATAAGAAGTTAAATTTGCCAGAAAATCCCCCGTCTCACTCCACCCTATAGCCCTTTCCTTCTGCTCCTATACAATGAACATGATGGCGGTGCTCTAGGAGCCATCTTGGGCTGTGAGGTGACATTAGGAAGGAAGTTAAAAGTTATATGGCAGAATGAGGGGTCTTAGATACCTGATGGCCATTATAGCACCATATGGAGCTCAGACTTCCTACTTCTGGCCTTCTTTTATGGGAGAGATAGTTAAATAGGTGTTATTTAAAGAATTTCTCTTAATTGTTTGCTATTTAGTTTTTCTGTTACATGCAACTGGTCTTAATCCTAACAGATACATTTAGGAGTGGCTAGATGGATGCGAGGGAGGGTTGGAGCTGGCTACTCCTGGCTTCTTGGCTTGGGTGATCATGTGGGTGGTGGTCCTACTCAGTGAGATAGGAGAAACAAGAGGAAAAACAAGATTTTGACAAGAGGGGCTATGTTTGGTCTGAGGCACAGTAAGTCCAAGAGGGCCATGGGAAGTGAGCCATAGGAATCCCACAGGCAGCTGGATGTAGTTGTTAGGTGCTATGAAGTGAGAAAAAGGAAAGAGAAACACACTTGGCCATAACTAGCACATGTGTGACAGGTAAAGCTACCGAGTGAATGTGTCAATAATTAACACAGAGAGTATGAGTGAGCTCCCCGGAGACAACTGAGGTATATAGTGGTATATAGATATGCAGACATAATCATGATTCCAGGCAGGATGTGGTAGATGCGCCAGCAAGGATCCAATTTATTACCCTTACCCCCAGGTAGTCATAAGGTGCCAAATAAGTGAAATTTTTTAAAGCAATTTGTTTCGGTTTCTAACAAATCTAAGGCAGATACTATTGCCAATCAGAGGTTCAATCGGTATGAGATAACTAGTGTTGCCACAATAAGTTGATATAATTTTAGCCTCATCAGAGCCCTGTGATGTCTGAATGTATGCGTCTTGATCACAAGCAAATAAGTGATTTCCAGTAGAGCTGTCAAATATTGAAACTGACTAGTGGATTCCCCTTAACACTGTCAGAAAATCACCAAGTAGTAGATAGAGGGTGGTTCTAACACTTAGAGCAGACTGGGTGAGTATGTTGGCTCTAACAGTTTCTACCTACACTATCTCAATGTCTCAGCTCCATTTCTTCAGAGGAAAAATGCAGGAATGCTTTCCTCCTCATGGTATTGCTGTCAGAAATACAAGATGACACATTTATTATGTATGTATGTATGTATGTATGTATGTATGTATTATTTAAATGTATTGTCAAGTTAGCTAACATACAGTGTATACAGTGTGCTCTTGGTTTTGGGGGTAGATTTCCGGTGATTCATTGCTTACATGCCACACCCAGTGCTCATTCCGGCAAGCATTCGAATAGTACCTGGCATCTAGGAGACCTAATTCTTCATCCCATTTGGTTATCAGGAAACTGAAGCTGTAGGGATTGGGGCTTATCTTCTAGATATCTCCTGTCTGAAGTTTCCATTCTCTGGCGTTTTCTTGACCAGAAGTGAAAGCACCGAAATGAAAAACAAATGAAATGGGGCACCATCAGTACATCTCTGTGAGATACCACTTACATTGTATTTATGCAAACAGCTACTCCTGGAATTGAGTAGTGCGCAATGTCTATAACTGTATACAGTGGTGCTGTTTTTAGGAGCTACTTCTCAAAAAAAAAAAAAAAAAACCTTCTCAATAACAATGCCTGTTGCCATTTGAAATAGGAAGATGCATAGTCACCATTGTGTTTTGTCTTTCTTGTCCTTTGTTGAGGTTATGCATCCCCAAGCCTCTGAGAGTCTCACTTTCCCTGCTCCCTGCCACACACTTAGGGCTCTTGGCCTTCTCATTTTTGTTTCTTCCTTGATTTGGCTTTTTGGTAAACCTCTATTCATCTTTCAGACACAGCTCCAATGTTACCTTCTCTGGTTGCCTTCCCTGCTAGCTCTAGGTTATATTAAAGATTCCTCTTCTGGGCTGCCATAAACACTTGGCCTTACCTTCATCTTTGCCCTTGAGCTAAAGCCCAAATTCAGTCCTTCCTAGGAGGCCGAGTACAACAACCACCTCTTTAGCTGTATCTCTAACCACTTCCATTCTATGGTAGAGCCAGAATCAACACATTCTATTCATAATGATTTAGACTTTGGCCTTAGTTTGAGCCAAGAGAAGAGCAACTTGCCATGAATTGGGGCCTATTTCTGATGGGATAAGATGTGATCCTGCCCATGGGTATATGGTACAAGCATCCTTTCTTAACCTGGTCATATGCCTCATGCTTTAAAACCTCTAGTCTCATGACACTAACTAGCAACATGTGGCTATTCAAATTAAATTAAAATGGAATAAAATGAAAAACGGAGTTCCTCGGTTGTACTAGCCCCATCTGAAGCACTCAATAATTACACATGCTGCTATTCTACTGGACATCACAGATAGAGAGATTTCTTTCATTGTAGAAAGTTCTACTGGATTGTGCTGCTGTAAACTTTTCAAATGTTTGGGAGAAAAAGTACCTTAGAGTCTTGTTACTCAAAATATTGTTCTAAGACTAGCTACAACTATTATCATGTAGTTGCTTATTAAAAATGCAGAGTTTCAGATGTGCTAAGTCACAGCAACTGAATCAGAATCGGAACAGGATTCCAGGTGACCTGCATGAATATGCAAGGTTGGGTCACTGCCTTCAAGATCGCTGATGTCAGCCACCTCACTTTGAATGTCCTCACAGTTTTCAACTGCACGTCAGGAGCCCAGAGAGCCTTCAAAACAGGGTATCTGGGTCTCTTCCTTAGAGTTTATGGTATCTTTGTTCTAGAGTTCTGGTACTAGGAGTTTTAAAAGCTTTCCAGGCAGCCAGGATTGAGAACCAAGGCGGTAAGTCTCAGAAAAGGACAGTAATGATCTCTAGGTATAGGCTCACTTATTTTCCTGACTCTGAGTCCAGTGCTCACTCTGCTACACCATCTAGCCTCACCCTCATCAGACAATTCTAAGGGAGAAATGTGTACTGATTAAGTTTTTTCCCCTTGGTTTTTCCTCTCTTTCTCCTCTTGAAACAATCACCCTGATATCCCCAAGCGGACGTAACACAGGGACTGCATTATAATTGCTTGTTAATGTCAAATTGATGACTCATGGGTCTGCCATCTGCAGAGGCCTTGCTTTTAACAGCCCATGCCTGGCGAGGGCCTCACCACCCTCCTGCTGGAGATCAATATCCTATTATGGAAGCAGCTGGCTGCCAGACACCTGGGAACCTCACCTCTTGCCTTTAGGCACACAGGCTCTGTGAAGAACTCAGGTCAGAGTTGTTGGCGCTGTGGGTGAGGGAGCGACCACTCAGCCCACCAGAGCCCCACACTTCCACTGGGGCAGGTATGTACAGGTGCCCAGCACTGCAGCCATTGCCCTGCACATTTCAAAGGCGCCAGGCTGCCCATCATCCCATCTTGTCGCATAGGCTAGGTCTTTCACTGCTCAATCTTCCCTACAAGATACTGCTGGGAGGACAAAAGAGAGAGGCAGAGAGAGAGGGACCTTATAGACATTACTCATTCCCTCTGCCCACCGACCCCTCTCTATTCGGGTCTTTCTCTCTATAGGTGAAGTGGAGTAGAGGGCAGATTAGCAGCAATAGCAACAGTGATAATGACCTATGTATCTTGAGCATTAACGGTGCGCCAGGGAGTCTGCTAAGTTAGTAATTTTCTCATTCAATTCTTATAATAATACCATAAATTGGGGCTTGATTTTACAGATGACAAATTTCAGGATCAGAGTGCTTATGTGACTTGGTCAAAGTCACACATCAGGAAGTGGTAGAGATGGCACGTGATCCTAGATCTGCCACTCGGCACAGCTCATGGTCTTTGCAGCCATGCAGTTGGGTCTCCCAAATCATGTGTGCGAAGGCCCATGGGGTGCATGTGGAGGAGAAAACTGCCAGGTGACCAGCAGCATAATGACTATGCACATCGTCCTGTGACAGTGCCTAGTTGATTTTTTTAACTGTGGGTGTTGTTTATAAACACACGTTACACCAATCTTCAGCGCACCACCTGATGAAATGTTTTACATGTGTATACACTTGTGAAACCACAACTCATGTCAAGAAATAGAGCATTTCCATCTCCCCAGAAGTTTTTTCAATGCTCCTTCCTAGTCTCCACACCAGGAGAGAGCTGGTATTCTGATTTCTGTCAGTATAGATTAGTTCGCCACATCTTGAAGTTTATATGAATTGAATCACACAGTATGTACTCTTTGTGTTTGGTGTCTTTCACTTGATTTGTTTGGGAGGCTCACCCCTGGTGAGGACTGCATCGGCAATGTCTTCCCTTTTGTTGTTGTATGATATCGTATTGTATGGATACATCACAGCCTGTTTTCCATTAGAATGTTGATGAGCGTCTGGGGTGGTTCCCCTCCAGACTGTAAATACCCATAAGGCAGGACAAGATTCTCCCTGATTTTGTGTTCACTTTAACCCAACCTCTCCCGCTCTTGTCACCATCTCACTTCACTGGGTTGCTAGCACAGTTTCTCACACAGGGAAGGGTTTTGAAAATGTTTGTTCGTGGATGGGCTTGTTGGGTGAGTCTAGAGGCTTATTAAAGTATCTGAGGCTAAAGCTGGTGAGCTTTCTACAAGCAGTTCTTCAGAGAGATTAGCTTAGCCCTTGGGACTGCTCTCACAGAATATCACAGAAGGGGTGGCTTATAAACAACAGAAATTTATTTCTGACAGTTCTAGAGGCTGGGAAGTCCAAGATCAGGGTGGGAACAGATTCAGTGTCTGGTGAGAGCCCACTTCCTGGTTCGTAGATGGTGATCTTCTCGCTCTGTCCTCACAGGCAGAAGGGAAAAGGGAACTCCCTGAAGTCTCCTTAATAAAGGCACTAATCCCATTGATTAGGGCTCTGCTCTCATGACCTAATCACCTCCCGAAAGTCCCACCTCCTAATACCATCACACCAAGGGTTGGGTGTCAACGTATGAATTTTGTGGGGCACACAGGCATTCACTCTGTAGCAGACATCATTCTATTTGCAAATCAGTTCTTCCCAAGGAAATTTCAGAGGTGGATCTAGACCACTTCACTCATGGCATGGGAGTCCAGGGATACTGATGGAGTCCAGGGACACGTTTTTCATGGAGCTATGTGAACTAGAATGAGCAGACAGATTTCTCTGTTTCCTCAATTGGAAAATGAGGATAATATAACCATCTCTGCTCCAAACCACAGATATCTGTAGGATAGAGGAATGACACAAAATTTTTCATAAGTCACAGCAGACCTTTGCCAGTCATTAGTATGATAAACCAAATCCCCCAAATCTGTCAATCCACTAGCATTTCTTCAAAGCACTTGCTTTGATATACTCGGTGAATGCATCTGCCATCATATTAGTTTGGGAAACGCCACAGAAGATGGAGTTTTAGGAGCAAGCCAGTGCCCTACCGCCATATTAAAGAATGTGAGACCTCTTGGAAAGCAGTTGATCTGTGCACCTTGCATTCACCTTTCCAGATGCCATCTTCACCCCTGCCAGTTACTTCCCACAGGACTGATCTAAGTAAACTAAATCAATAGGTTACCATGTTTCTAGTCTCTGGAGGGAGGTAGGAGAGTAGACTTGGCCGGTTATTCCACTGGCTCCCTCCCTGCAGGCTCATCTTCACCAAAGTCTCCAGCTCCTGGTTTTACCCAGCCCTCTCTGACTCCAGGTTCCAGTGAATATTCTACACCCTTGTCCCTTCTGACCTTGGGGTGTTAAGTCTATAAGTAACCCTGAGTACTTCAATATTCCTTAGCGTTTCTTGATACCTTGATCACATCTTCGCAAATAGTGTCTTTTAAAAACTCTCTTCAGGGGCACCAGGGTAGCTCAGTCGGTTAAGCATGTGACATCAGCTCAGATCATGAGCTCACAGTCCGTGGGTTTGAGCCCCACATCGGGCACTGTGCTAACAGCTCAGAGCCTGGAGCCTGCTTCAGATTCTGTAACTGGCCTCTCTCTGCCTCTCCCTACTCACATTCTGTCTCTCTCGTTCTCTCTAAAAAATAAACATTAAAAAAATTCTAAAACCCTCTTCAAATTATCTAATTTGAGTGTGTTCTCGGTTTCCGGTGGTACTCTGACTGATACATTAACCTGTACAACTTTACAAAATCTTGTTTCCCAAAGACACCTGATGATTTTTTAAATTTTATTTATTTTTAACTTTATTTATTTTTATTTTTCTTTAATACCTACGAGAACCCTCTTCAATTCATGGGGAATTCTGGGGAATACTCTCCCACTTTTTTTTTTTTTTCCTATCCACCAACTCTATGGATTTCAAACCAAGTGTACAAGAATTCTTGAACTTTTCAAACATAAGACAACTCTTTTCATTATATTAAAACATAGACAAGAAGCTGATCATGGCCCTGCCATATGCCTGAAATTGGAGATGGCCCACTTGGGTCAGATGGAATCTCCATGAAGTATCTGTCCGGGGTTGGAATTTATAAACTTGGCCTCAAGATACAACCTTGGTGAGCCAGGATTAGACTAGTTCAGTCTGCAGTGGAGTGCTACCATTTCAACCGTTCAAGGTGCTCAAAGCTCTTTTATCGTGAATCATAAAAATGAGTCCCAAGGCTTGTTGTGGTCAATGCAATCCTTTTATTTCGTGACCAAATCACATTCATTACTTAATTCAGTTTTTTTTTTTTTTTGTGGGGGGGGGTTGATTTAAGTGATGAAATCAAATATCTTAAGAAAGAAATCTTCCCAATCAAATATTATTTTGATAAAGCTCTTGTCACAGATGGATAAGTTTATCCTGGGTTTTAAGGAATGAGGGCTTTTAAAATATTTAATTGTGCTCACAGAAGTGTCTTTGTTTTCTTTCCCTTTCTCCTCTATCTTCATTTGTAAAACTGGTCTCCCACCCATGTGGCTTTTACCTTACAGTATACTCTATTCAGTGTCCTTCGCCTTCCCATTGCCAATGGCCTAAGTCTGGATGTTGCCATTTCTCATTCATTTCAGTACAAAAGCCTTTTAATGACTCTCTCTGCCACCAGTGTCCTCTTCTCTAATCCATCCTCCTTAATGTCACCAAGTATCTTATACTCAGAACCAACTATGCCACAGATCCTTTCAAACTTTGGTGTTCTAGAGCCATAACCTTTCCCAGCATGACTTTCGAGGCCCCTTCCCCTGGAATGCTGCTGTCCTAGAAACAATTCCAGCACTATTCAGGGCGCATCTTTATTCTGACATCCTTAACTCAGGATAGTGAACAGAACGTCACCAGCATCATTGTGGGGGTAAGAAATGTTCACACAAATACACTCATTAGCCCTTGTCCGGTTTATGGGGCTATCCAGGCGACAGTGCTGACTTTTCTACCCAATGTTACTCATGAAATGCTCTCATGTAAAGCAGGTGCGACTTAAGGCTGGGTCTGCACAGGGGAAAACAGATCCAAGTGGATATATCATAGGGTGAGGATATTTCCACGTGATATCCTTATTTTGTGGCAGCATTATTCTCCCATTTGACTGATGAAAAAACTGAGGTGAAGAGATGGTAAATAATCTGTGAATTTGTAGTCATTCAACTTTAAATAAATACAGATTTTCACAAGATGGAGACAAAGGAATGAGGGAGGCCAAAAATAGAATCTTTGTCTCTATTCCTCGCTTCCCAATCGCTCCATGGCCTTTTGGCTAAGATCACGTCTATTCCTTGCTTCCCTTAGACCTGTGGCTCAGTTTCCATTGCACCTGACTAGTGCTTCTTCTCAGGTCAGTTTTATAATGTGTGGGTTCCTGGTCAAGCTAAAGAACTGCTAAGCCATATGTGTGCTGCCTTGCCAGGTGCAGAAAGGATGCACTCTGCTCCGATGTTTACTTTTCAACTTTGTGCACAAGCACAGGTGTGTGTGGAATGTAGAAGGGGAATTCTTGATGGAGATACCCACGCTAACTTGAACCATCCAGTTTGGAACTAGCATTTAAAGTCATCTGAAGTTCAGAAAATTCAGATAAGGCTGGTTTAAAGACGTGCAGAAAATCAAAGATAGTGTACTTTTCTCCTAGGCAAAGAAGGGAAAACAGTTTCTTTACAACTTCCTGCTCCGGTCTGGCTCCTTCCTTCACTGCATATTGAGCGCCTGATGTATACCAGCCTGAATGCTAGGGCACAGAGATCAACATGACCACTCATGTCCTGAGGAACTTACTAGTTGTCTAGGGAGAAAGACACAAATTATTGCAGTCCAGTGCACTATAATTGATGGGCATACGTGATTCTCTGGGATACATATGGGGAAGCAGGAAGGAGAGGAAATGAATAGTATTCCTGGAGTGTCTGTTGGGTAGCAAATACTGTGCTCTTTGCCTTATAGATGAGCTTGCTTAATCTTCACACTTGCTGGGGGAACAATGTAATTTCCCCCTGCTTCTCAGAGAAGTAAAGCAATGAGGTACGGCTAGATTAAGAGTTCTTATTAGGGGCGCCTGGGTGGCTTAGTCGGTTAAGTGTCCGACTTTCGCTTAGGTCATGATCTCGCGGTTCGTGGGTTCGAGCCCCGCGTCGGGCTCTGTGCTGACTGCCAGCTCGGAGCCTGGAGCCTGTTTCAGTCTGTGACTCCCTCTCTCTCTGACCCTCCCCTGCTCACGCTGTCTCTCTCTCTCTCTCCTAGAAATAAATAAAAATATTTTTTAAAAAAAGAGTTCTTATTAAAGTTGCATCTGTCTGGTTAAAAGGCTTTGGCTTTCCCCCCACCCCAGCCTTGTGAAAGGATCTGAGACTGCCCCCACTCCCACCCCTTTCACATGTATGCTGTGTGCTAATGGCTAAGGTGAGAGGTGGGACAGGTATTACAGGCAGAGCAGGTCTAAGCTGTGAGAAGTCAAAGGGGCCAAGAAGCATGGACTCTTTGAGAAATGACCAGTCCTTCTCTGTGGCCAGAGAGTAAAGTCCTATGGAAGGAGGGCAGGGAGTGGGGAAAATGGAAAAGAAGAGGTGAGAGAACGAACTAACAATGCAGAAGGTATCTGTTTGCAAAAGGCTCTATATCTGCAATGGCGTCCTTCTTGTGCTCGGAAGACTATAGTCTTGTGATTTTTGTTTGTTTGCTTTGTGTTAGCAGTTAACTTACTACAGGTTCCTCTTAACGTTTAGCAACCGGAGGACATCACGAATGTCCACAGGTCAGTGAGGCAAGAGCAGCAGGGCCAGAGATGTGAAAGTGCCCAGATTTGGATTCACAGGATGTACTCTTGTTTTTTGATCCTGCATTTAGACCTATGTGAACTTGGGACTGTTACGTAACCCCTTTGAGCTTCATTTCCCTTGTTTGTGAAGTGGGGACCCTCTTCAGTCCTACTGATAGAGCTAAAGTTTCAAATAGCATCACTGAATTGGATCTGTCTTGAAAACAGGCCAGGGCTGGGCAAACATTTGTTTCCCAGCTTTTGGCATAAGGGCGGTTTATGGAGTCAAAGGCACCGATGTTCTCCTTGACCGGATTTCTACTGGAAAAGGAATGAAAATGCTTTATGTACTTTACCTTTTCTTTCTTTTTTCTTTTTGCAACTGTTTTGCAGAAGTTTCCTTACGCTCCTTAGGCCAGTTGTAGACAGCCTTTGAAAGAAGGCCAGCCTCAGAACCACTCTGATCCTTGTGTGGCTGAGTCACTTGAGATGGAGAGAAAGTGTGAAGTTGCACTTGCAGAGGTGTGAGAAAACTCACCCAATAGCCTGGGTCATGGATGAGCAGACTGTGACTTGGCGAGTCAGCCCCGGAAGCAGATGCCAGTCCGGCTCTGCGGGTTCAAATTCCTGTTCGTTCACTACTTTATGTCACCTGCGGTAAAACCACCTCTGAGTAAATAGGTAGGGCTGTCAGTTAAGGTCAAGCCAGAGTTGAGGTGGAAGTATACACAAGGGACCGAAGTGCCCTGTCGGAAACTTTGCTGTGGCTTTTACCAGCCAGCCCTCAGAAGAAAACCCACCCAGAGCCAGTTAAAATCAGCCTGGGCTGTAATAAGCCAACAGCATCCAGAATGAGAACACCTCTCTGGTTGGCTTCAGTTGACAGCAGGAGAGCAAGTCAGGAATGAGGAACCAGGAAACCACTGGGAAAAGATTTTGCTACCTGGACTGTTTCCTGGAATACTATAGTTAAGGCAAACCTGATAACTTTTTCAGGTGTGTGTGTGCGTGTGTGTGTGTGTGTGTGTGTGTGTGTAGTTTCAAAGGAAGCCTATTGAGGTACATGAGATTCAAGACTTATGCCTGAAATGCTCTCAGTTTGGTGAGACCCTCCTTATGGACAGTGACTGCGTTCCTCTGTTGGAAGTGTCTGCAGGTAGCGCACCTGTCTAGCAGGAATGCTCTGTCAAGATGTATCAGTGTCATCTGGGCTGATGTTGCCCATGGCTCCCTTCCCAGATTAGAAAGAGGGAAGCTGAACACCTCTAGGATATCTTGGGAATGACATTTAAAAAGCCACAGCTGTCCCAGCTGAGCCTGGAGCCTGGCAAGCACTCAGAGCCCATATTATTTATGTCAGCAATCTCTGTCAGAGCCACATCTGGGGACAAAGGATCAAACCCCGACAAATGTAATTGAGGCTCATCACGTAGGTGAAATTGAGACACTAGACTAGGCAATTTGTAATGGTTAGAAAATGCCTTTCTGAGAACGATCGGAAGCACTGGCTTCTTGACATTCCCAGAGCACACTCTCACCAGATTCACCCCCGAGAGAGGCTCAGGAACCGCATAAAGACTGGTGATGGATGCTTTCCTCAGGGGCGATTATTGCTCTTTCTCTAATAGCTCCCCTATTCATATCATATTAAGAGCTTAATAAGAACTGGGAAGGTGCTGGTCGCTTTAAAAGCTGACGCAAACTCCAGGGCTCTGCACAAAACATAATATCCCTGGGAAAATAGACAGCATAAAACCATAAACAAAACACACCTCACCAATGCATTGATAAAAGCCAAACTGGTATTATAGCCTGCTGGGAACGGACGCTCATTCCTGGTAGTGACACTTGTACACTCAGGGTAGGTCGGAAACCAGGAAAGAGAGAATGCCTTCTTGTTGAGACTTGCTGCTAGAACCTATGTAGGGCATGCCAAACCCTTCCCTCATTAACTATTTGACTCTTCCTACAGGCTCAAACATATTACCTGGGCACTTGCGAAATGAGAACGGTTGTGGGACAAAGAACACATTGTTAAATTGCAGAGTTGCACAGTTATAGCCTGGAGCAGCAGGTTAAAGGAAGCCGAACTGGGGGATTGGCTGGTGCTGTCAGTATACGCAGCTCCGTCTAAGGCCCTAATCCTGAGAAACTTGCTGGGTTCCTGCCCTTTGATTCAGAGAAAGCAGCTTTCCAGCTGGGGCAGACTCCCTCCCCCACAGAAAATAAAATAAAGTCAATAACACATAAAAATTCTTTGTACTTTTTTTCAGTGCCTTTCATCTGCTGAACTCAAAGGACGATGAGGGTATTAACTCTGGCTACACCCCTTAGTGGGAGGTGGGGAGTTTGCTCGTCCCTCTGTTTTATGGATGGGGACCCGAGATATGGAGAGGTTAAGCAATTTGACCAGGGTCACACCATTGGTCAGGGGTGGAGCTAGGAAGAGAAGTGTTGTGATTCCTAGTCCAGTGCCCCCTGCAGGCTGTATTGAGAGGTGCTGTTGGTAAAAACTGAAGGAGTAAGGTGGAAGGGGAATCCCGCATTAAGATTAGGAAAGGAAATCTGAAATCGTCCTGCCAATGTTTTTCTTTTCCAGATGAGGAGATGAGGCTTGGGAAGTTGATGTGATTTTCCAAGGTCAAATATGTAGTTAATTACAGAGCGGAGTCTAGAATCTTGTCTCTTAACTTCCAGTCCAAAGTGGTTTCCACTTCATTGTGCTATGGTAACTCTGCCTACACCAGCTTTGACACTTTAGTATATCTAACAAGTTAATTGGTGTTCAAGACATGCTTGATGATGATTTCATGGTCTCATACCAGTTTTCCTTCTCTTTGTCTTTCTATTCATTTTCGACCTTCAGTTCAAGATCCAGAGGATCCAGAAAACTCCTCTTGATCATCTCTATACAACTTTAGCCTCTACCGTTTGAATCCCACATTTGTCCTGGGATCATGCATGATTTCCTACTCTAAAGTGTCCCTGTCTCTCTTCTTGACTCTTCAACCTCCACAGGTGATATTTTCACAACACTTTGTATCGAACTCTGCCACAGTGTGCAAAACACTTGGTCATAATCCACGATGTCCCTGTTCCTCTTCCCCACAAGACCTTTTATATGCATTGAATCATATAACCTTACAGCAATTTTGAGTTGCAAATTTAAATCCTTTGGTAACAAATGAAGAAAGGCAGAGGTGAAATAATTTTGCCATGTTCTCAGTGCTGGTGAGTCATTTTTGCAAACCAAGTCTTTAACACTTTAATTCGGTGCTCTTTCTATTTCACTGTGCTATGTTTTTCAGGGGCACCAACCACGTGCCTTTCATCTTTCATTCCTTCATGGGGATTGGTATGATAATGATTACTGATGAAATTCTGATTGCTCTGAAAAGAAAGGGAATATAAAACATCACCTGATACTACTGCTGATAAGCCATGATTTTTGTTGTGTCTGCCTCCTGTGCCTACACATGTGGGTGAATGTGTGTGTTCTCTACATCTGCAAAGCCTCTCATCTAGTGAAATATGTCTTTAAATCTCGGCTTTCATGGAAAACCATGGAAAATGTGTAGGACGATGATTATAATGGGGAGACATGGAGGTGGGAGTGCCTTAGTCACTTGGGGAGATTTTCCCAACTGTCCCTTCTCCCATAAAATCATAATATAGGCTCCAGAGTCGTCTTCTTTTGAGAATCACAGGGAAGAGTTACATTAGTTCAAGTAAGGCTAAATGCTATAACAAATGGACTCCATGCATATAGAGGCTCACACTTATTAGAGTTTACTTGGTTTTCAACACAATAGTTCTGGAAATATATGAATGTGTTGCCAGGCTGGCTCTCCATCATGTAGTTATTGGGAGACAGCCTCACAGACCTCTTCCATCCTTACCAGTTATTTCCGAGGTTGTCATGACGATCTCCATCCCAGCCAGCCATACGGGAAAGAGCTTGGAGATTTTTATAAGTTAGACCTGGAAGTTATGTTTTGCTGGCCCAAAAGTCACATGACCACACCTCAACCGCAAGGGAGCCTGGGAAATGCACGTTAGCAGTGTGCTCAGGAATGAAGGAATATTCAGAATAATCTGAGCTCAGATTATGGATATTATAAAGGTATTGCAGGCACCTTTTTCATTCATTCATTCATTTACTCATAAACTTAACTATTCATTGAGGGTCAGTTGTGTGTTAGGCACGATAGTCACTGAACGGAGACAAAAGCGGACAAAAGACCTGCTTTGGGGGAGATTACAGACTAATACAGAAAACAGGCATAATTCAAATAGCCACACAAATCAGTGTACACTTACATTTCGGATAAGTGCTGATCTTGAAAGAAAGGAACACAGTGTTTACGAGAACTTAAAACAGAGGCTCATGACTTAGACTGGGTGGTCAGGGGATGATATCCCTGAAGATGTGTTTTCAGAACTGAGAATAGGAATTAACTCATCCACTGATGGGAAGCCAGGAAAGAACTTTTCCTAGACAGTCCCAGGTAAAACGGTGTCTAATACACAAGACACCTTATATACTGGGGTAGGGAGAGAGAGATGTCGAAAACACATGGTATAATTTAGTCAAACAACTAGTAAGCCTTGAATTAAACCAATTGCGTGTCTTTATTTAACTAGTTGAATTCAACTGTATTCAACTGCCGTTTGGCAGTGACCAACTGTGAGGCTTTCCAGGTATGGAAAATCAGCCTGAGCCAGGAGTGAGTGTATAATCTACCTGACACTCTACCTGAGCGTGCTGCCCAGGGACCCCTTGGGGTCCACAGTAGCTTCTCGTTCCTCTCCAGTGATAATGCTCAGCTTTATTCCTGGATGGTCAGGAGTCTTTGGTGTGCTGATAGTTAATGAACTACGTCACTGCCTGGCCTCAGGCTGTTCTGCTACCTGAATCAATATTGAGAGTCTTCAGTTTGCTCTTTTGATGCATCTGTTTTTGCCTTGATTATGGCACTTGGGTGGTGTCGATATTCGCCAAATGCTGGGTCATAGCATGTCAGGACAATATCCTACAATAACAGGGTACGGAAAGTCTGGCACAATACAAGGGAAAAGGAGTCTGAGAAAAAGAGAGCAAACGAAGTCATTTATTTGGAAGATAACAAGCAGGTTGAACAGTCTTCTTTTAGAAAGCCACCGGTTTCCCAGGGTTAGCAACCCACAGGCAACAGAGCCCCAGGTGCTGTTTGAAATGAGGTGTGATTCCGTCACGACTGTGACTTAGTCTATGTGTTTTAAAGGTATGTCATGTCCTGCCAAGAAAGATATTACCAAGGCATTGTGCCATTTCTCCTACCATCTATATGGAAGTTCTGGGTGCATATGAGATTCCTTGGGGGTTTGAAATGTAGGCTGGGGAAGAATTACCCACGTAAGCTATTTTCTGACATGAGTTCCATGGTGGGATGACCAAGTTTGTTTAACAACTGCCATTGGTCAGGGCTACCTTTTCTGCAGTTAGATTTAGTTTTAAATAATGAAATATTAATGGCTAATTTAACTCCTCGGCCCTCAGTCTATTCATCTAGGAACTGGAAGCGTGTTTATAGGTGAGACGTTAGACGTCTGTACACTGAAAGTGATGAACAGACCCTTTTTCACTGCTGAGTGTGGGACAGATATATTGGATGGTGTTGGCCAGTTCGGCTGAGGGCCAGGTGTGCCTCTGAGATTTGCAGTCTTAGAGTTTAGCTACTTCCTTAGTGGTGCCACCAGGCATTCCTTGCTCAGAATCTCCGTTAGGTGAGCCCTGAAACCCGAGCCCCTCAATTTCACTTACATGTAATTTGTTTAAACTCACTCTGAACAAAGCAATGATATCTAGAGATTTAAAGATTTAGCTAGAGATTTAGTAGTAGCACATTTTAAAATTGTGGTTATTTGAAGATAAAATAGTGCTCCACACACTGTGGAAAATTGCCTTCTGGGGCATGTTGGCTACTCTTTGGGAGATGCTATGTTAAAGGCATTGGCAATGAAAGTTTCTTTAATAAAGTTTTTTTCTCTCCTTTTTTGTTTTCTTCACTGATTTCTTTAAATTATTTTAATGTTTGCTTATTTATTTATTTATTTATTTATTAATAGTTTATTGTCAAGTTGGTTTCCATATAACACCCAGTGCTCATCCCCACAAGTGCCCTCCTCCATGCTCATCACTCCTCTTCCCCTCCTCCCCACCCCCATCAGCCCTCTGTTTGTTCTTGGCATTCAAGAGTCTCTCATGGTTTGCCTCTCTCTCTCTCTCCCCCACTATTTTTCCCCTTCTTCTCCCCCATGTTTATTTATTTTTGAATGAGAGAGAGAGACAGAGATAGAGCATGAGCATAGAGGGGCAGAGAGAGAGGGAGACACAGAATCTGAAGCAGGCACCAGTCTCTGAGCTGTCAGCATGGAACCTGATGTGGGGCTTGAACTCACAAACTAAGAGATCATGACCTGAGCCCAAGTGGAACGTTCCACTGACTGAGCCGGCTAGGTGCCTCTTTGCCAATTTCTTAATACCTGCTAAGGACTCTTCTAGGGACAGGAGCTCCTTTAAAGTGACAGCATATGACTGCATTTATCCCATCCACAGATCTTAAGAATAGTTTCTTATCTGTATTTTGAGAGCAGGGACTATGTCTGAGCCAAGTGGGATCCTCAGAGCTGACTGGCACGGGGTGGTGCCTCACTGAGGCTATGCTGGGTGCACAGACGAGGTCAGCAGAGTCGTGGCACTCTGGATTTAATAAGGGGGATGGATAGTAAGTCAGAACTGGTAAACCCGATGTCAAAGTATGCAAAGGCTTCAATGTGAGACAAACAGAAAGGGATCTAGATTGTTTGGGTGAGGAGTGGCCAGGAGTGCCTTCATGGACAAGACTTGAGCTCCATCCTGAAGAATGAATAGACAAAAGAGGGAAGAATTCAGGGCAGAGGAATGGTAGGGAGACCTGGGTGGGAAGGATGAGCTTGAGGACTATGAAAATGTTGGTATGGAAACTCCATCCTGGGAGCCGAAGGAAAAGTAATATTAACCACATAACTAGCCCTTCTTGTGTACCAGTTGCTCTTCTAAATATGAATTACCCTCCGTAATCCTCTTACCCACCTTACAAGGTAAGGATTATTAGAATCCCTGTTTTATGAAGGAAGAGTGGACACTGTGGTAGGTTGCCCAAGTACAGCAGTGAAGCTGGTGAGTGAAGACAGGTACTCTGGCTTCCAAGTCCATGTCCATAAAAATGACATTATATTGGATGAGAAATCAAATGGGTATGGAGGAGATTAAAAGGATGATGTGTGCTAAGAATTAAACACATGGTGGGGGCACCTCAGATTCTGGGGCAGAGCATGCTGGTTGCAGTTAAGTTTTGCCATGAGAGAGACGTCCTGAATATTGTTGTGTTGGTAGCCACCCACCTTGCCCACTCTTCAGAACAACTGGGAATGGCAGAGTGGCTTTTTGCGGGGAGATAATGGAGGTAGGTGTCAGTCAGCCAACATTCATAGGTACTTCCCACATATCCAGAGTGATGGCTGCTGCATAGCAAGTGCTTCATGGTTTTAAATGAATGAATGAAAAGGTAAATGAATGGCATGAGTGGTAGAGGAGGTCTGTGAAGGTTCAGGAATGTCTGACCAAAGACAATGGCTTTTATCCCATGGGCAATGGGGAGTCCACTGTATTTTTTGAACAAGGATAAAATATAATCATATGTATGGATTCAAAACTGTTAGAAATGTATTCTTGTAGCTGCAGGGAGAGTGGGGTAGAGGTGGTCAATTTTGCAATGGTCTAGGCAAGCAAAGCAGTGGAGGGGAAAGATTTGAGAGATACTTGTAGGGAAGAATTCAAAAGAGAGGAGTGAATACAGAGGGTAATGGGGAGGTGAAAATTCGATCTCATTAAGCAGTGGTTTGTAAAATATGACCCAGAGCATTTGACATTTGACCCAGAGTCTTATATATGTACCCATGGGAAACAAAGATTCAGACCAGTTTATACCCTGTCATGTGTCACCACCTGTCCATAAAACAGGAAGCCTAAATAGGAGTTCCAGAAAAGGGGCAAACTCAGTATTTAAAAAATACCAAGAGATAGAGTATGTGAGCATGTGTGTGTTTAAGGTTAAAACACTTAGGAAATATATTTTGGCATAAGTGGAGGTATAAGGAGTCTAGGGAAATAAAGCTCTTTTTACCAGAATGTGTTCAGTGCTTGAGTTCATTCATTGGAAAGCAGATTTCCTATGAAGAAAAAGAGGGGCCTCTTTCTCAGTGTCCTACCCTGGGTTTGGCAGTGGGTGGGGAACGGCTGACATGGGGATGGGAGCAATGTGTGAGATCAGAGGCATCGTCATCTATCACCCATGGTCCATTGATCTTGTATTTTTACTATCCCCATGATTTCTTCTTTTCAAATTGGCAGCTACAAGCAGCAGAAGGAAATGGGAGCCTGTGTGATTTTTGCCTCAGTGGTTTAAGCTTTGACTTTATTTATGCCTTTAATTTTCTATTTAGCAAATAACTGTTGCCTTATACTTTGCTTCATGAAATGTCCTGGAATTGAAATTAGATTCTGCCCTCGGATATGCATCTCTGATTCCTGTTGACAGTCCCCATGATATCATACTTTGAGCTGGGCTCCTTCCAGAGCAAGTCAGGCTTCCAGGCACGGAGTTTCTCCTCTTCTCTCCTTTGCTGCTGCAATGCTCTTTCCGAACTGCTTGGGGTAGCTCACCAGCCCTTTCCATCATTGCTCCTTTTAACACCTGGCGTAAATCTTCAAGCAGTCAAGCACCAGGAAGGCTATACCAGAGTGGAAAGAAATCTGGGCTTTGGATTAGCAACCTTGTCACTTGGGAGCAAGATGATGTTGAGGAATTATTTGACCATCATGGCCCCAGTAAAATGGGAATAGAAGTCAACTTCCTCAGAAGACTGTCATGGTGATTCAAAATGTGGTATCTAAATAACAAAAACATGGGGAGTGTTTAACACAAGGCCACGGTGGCCACTGACAAGTATATAATTACAACTCAGACACAAAGGCTTCAGACACAAGAGAGAGCACTGTTGTGGGGGGCATTTTCATGGAAATCTTCTTGGAGAAAGAGGAATTTAACTTAGGTCATCAAGAATGAGAAGATTGGGCTGGGCAGCACTGGTTCCTTGGCTGGTACTGGCATGGAGGCCTTAGAGCAATGGGTGTTCACAGGCACCAGATGTAAGTTTGTCTTCCCCTGGGAGGTGATTTCCACTGGTCCTCCCATGCAGCTCAGCCTGCTGGGATCTCCTCAGCAAGGCATGGGAAGTTGGGGCCACAGTTCTGTCTTCATCCCCACCACCTCTTTTTCCTCCCACCACATCTTCTAACAGACTCTTCCTCATCTCCTTACAGTGGGTCCCAATGCTAAACTCTTGGGCCTTAAAATGTGGCTGTGAGTTGTAAACTTTGCTTACGCCATGCCTGAGAGTTTCCTAGATTATTCTCTGTTACCTCCCGCCATTCCTCCCTCCCTCCCTATTTCACTTCCTTTCTCTCTTTCGTCCTTCCTGGTATAGTGAACCTTTGAATATAGTGAGCCACATTGGCTTTGAATCCCAATTCTGTCACTTATAAGACAGAAATTTGTTTTTATGTCTCCAAACATTAGTTTTGTCCACTATAAAATGAGAAAAGTCATTATACTTACATCATAGAAATCTCAGGAAGATTAAATATGTTAATGTATTTTAAGGCATCCATCAGCATTTCTGAGATTGAATAAAAGCTCAATAAATATCTCCTTTAGTTATTATTCAATAGATACTTGTCGAAAAAATGCACGCATGCATGTTTATATATGTGTGCGTGTGTGCCTGTGTGTGTGTGTGTGTGTGTGTGTGTATTTGTAGATAAATGTAATTAGAAGGGCCTAGAGGAGTTGTATGTGCTGAGACCATGGAGACCCTCAAACAAGACTCTCCAGAGACCAGAACATCCATGCTTGCTAATTCTGTACCCTCCCTGTGGAACGCCATAGTGACTGATGCTGCTTCTTTTCAAAACACTACCAATGCAATGTGACTGCAATTGGCCTTGAAGCATTACTTGGATCTCTCTCCTGCTCCCTCTTCCCAGCAGAAGACCCCACATAGTGCCTGTGTTAAGAAACCTAAAACAGATTTCCAAAACTGCATGGACTGAGACAAAAAATAAGTAGGTGTCAAATTCTACAAGATCCCAGTGAAAATGCCTCACTGAGGTCTCAGATCAGACCACTGCCTTCAAATCCTTTTGCATTTGCTAGTAGAACTCAATCAAAGCTACCACAGCCTGCACAGTGACTGTGGCAGTCCAGCTGGGAGAACGGTCAGAGATCTTCTAGCCATGAAAACGGTGAGACCCAACTAAAATCAACAACGGCATATGACCATATTTGGTGTGAAGTAGTTTATAAGAAATAAAAGGGGCATCTGGGTGGCTCAGTTAGTTGAGCATCCGACTCTTGATTTCAGCTCAGGTCATGATCCCAGGGTCCTGGGATCGAGACCCATGTCAAGCTCTGTACTTGGAGCCTGCTTAAGATTTTCTCTCCCTCTCCTTCTGCCTCTCTCCCCAACTTGCATATACTTTCTCTCTAAAATAGATAAATATATAGGTAGACAAACAAACAAACAAGCAAACTGATAAATAAATAAAATTACTATTAAAAAAAGAAAGAAGATACATTCCTTTTGTAGGAAATGACCTTGTCTGTCTTGTTCACTGGTGTATCCTTCCTGAACACTCAACAGGCCATCAAAAAATACTTGTGAATTAATAAATGATTCAATGGGTGGCTGTAGGAGAAGCAGGAGGCTTTATAAGAACTGTTAAGGTTTATTGAATGTTTAATTGTGTGCCACCAACTTTAACATATATTATCTCATTTAATCCAAATAACAAGACATTATGGAAGGCTCTATTATTATTTCCATCTTTGAGATGAGGACACTAAAGCCTGGGGAAATTAAATCCCTAGGCCAAGAAGATATAACTGGTGAGTCTGGTGCTTTTTGCCATCCCCATACACAGCCTTTCTTTCCTTCCTTCTTTCTTTCTTTCTTTCTTTCTTTCTTTCTTTCTTTCTTTCTTTCTTTCTTTCTTTCTTTCTTTCTTTCTTTCTTTCTTCTTTCGTTCTTCTTTTTCTTCCTCCCTTCCTTCCTTCCTTCCTTCCTTCCTTCCTTCCTTCCTTCCTTCCTTCCTTCCTTCCTTCTTTTCTTTTATAGTTTATTGTCAAGTTGGTTTCCATATAACACCCAGTGCTCATCCCAACAAGTTCCCTCCTCCATGCTCATCAACCCCTCCCCCTCTCCCCCACTCCCATCAGCCCTCAGTTTGTTCTCAGTCTTAGAGTCTCTCATGGTTTGAAAAAAAAAGTTGGGGAGAGGGAGGGAGACCAACCCAATACACAGTCTTAAATGCCCTTTTTGGCTCTCACCAAATGATAACAGAGAAAATTCCACTTTAAGACTTTAATTTAGCATAGAACTCCAGAGGTTCCACAATCAGGTAGACCATAGTTTCATATTCCATAGGACTCTGCCTCAGTTTCTCCATTTGTAAGGTGGAAATAATGAAGTTTGCCTCTTCTTTGGGAGGTTATGAGATTTAATTAGGGCAACGGTTATTAAAATGCTTTGAAGTTAGAAAGTGCTTATTAATATCAGGACTCATGATTATGTTTCCAAATAGGATATCCTTGTCTTTAAAGCCAATTGCCTGGGATGAGCCCCAAGGCCCCCCAGAGGGAATGGTAGGGAGCATTCATGTCGGATGCCTAATTCAGCCCATATGGTTTTGTAGTGATTCCATAAGTGAGGAGGAGAGTGAATAATCCCATCTCTTTAACTTTCAAGTGTGGGAACATTAGAGTTTGCTCCTTAATGATTATAACATTCAGGAATGTTGGCACCTTTTCTTCCTGACTTCACGTTATGAAACCCAGAGAGTGTTGAGTAACAGGATGTACATTCATGCCATTTTCAGTTTCTTTGGGGGTTCATTTGGGAAACCTTCCTTCAAGCAAGAGCTTCAGTGGTTAGACACGGAACAGCCCTTTAACCTCAGGGCTGTTGCCTCCAACGTGGTGTAAAGGTCCTGGTGTGTGGAGTAAGAGTTGGATCCTGTTCCTCATCAGTTAGGAGCCATTGTTTGCAAATGTGTTCCCCGATGGAAAAGGATTAGGTCCCGGACAGTAGAGAACATTATGTTCATATTGCAAAATCTTGGTATGATCTAGTCTTGGGCTGATGGGGATTTGATAAAATATTCTTCTTGGCTCAAAATGTCATCATACGGCTCAGCATATTGTAGAATCCCATCCCCCCAGTTCCCTCCCCGCTTCACACAGCAAGTCAAGATATAGAGAAATCCCTTTGGCTCTGTCAGAGTTGCCTCTGCGCTATGGGAAGACCAAAGGACTTGGGTCAGAAAACTGACTTTGTTTCCCTAATGTGGGAGCAGGTTGTTTTAACTCGGTAGCTCAAGTGTTCTCATTGCAAAGCAGGGGCCATCATACTTGATTCTGTTTCTTACCTAGGGTTTGGTGACTGTCGAATGAACATATCTCTACCTCTACCTGTTAATCTACATATTGATCAACAGTTGAGTAATAGATAAACAGAGATATAGAGACCTATGGACACAGGACGCAGTTTAGCATAATGACCACAATGTGGATTCAAGTTCCATGTGGCCCTGGGAAAAGTACTTAACTTTTGCAAGTCTCAGTTTCTTCCTCTGGTAAAGAGGGATGAAAATGACATATTTAACTCAGAGGGTTATGAAAATTAAATGAGATGATGTATGTTGAAGCACTTAGCACAAAACCCCAGCACATTGTAAGCATATTGTAAACTCTTAACAAATACTAGCAGCAGTCATCATCCTCATTGTTAGGAGAATAATTAGAAAATTATAGAAAGTTATATACATGCGGAGAGTATAACTATCTTTTACATTTGCTGTTTATTTTGGCAAAAGCAATTCTAAGGCTTACAAATTGTTCTTCGGGAAAATGAATTATTCACCAGGTTATTGGCCTCAGCACATTTCATCCTCAGCAGGAACAAGAGAAGTGCAAAATCTGCTGGCTGCAGCTGTGGCCCACTTACAGGATGCACTTGAGGAAATTCAGCACAGTGAGAACCTGGCTGTAACTCTTTCTTCTGAGGTCAATGTCTTTTGCAGAATAGGATCAATGTTGAAAAGATGCCTGGAAAGTGCATCTATGCATATTGAAAGCTATCTTCTTATTAAGTTTCCTTACAAATGTACAAATATGCTCATCTAGAAATTGGGACATAAAATCACACTGGGAGACTTAGCTGATATTCCTAGTCCCTTCTTTAGTAGAAAAATAATAAGTGTGTGTTAATACAATAAGCCATAATTATAAAAGCTAGGTTGTCCTTTCCTTGGGTATCTTGAAACCCAAGAGAGGTAATTCATGCTGACAGAATATCAGAGTCACCTGCGAATTTAAAACAAAAACAAAAACAGGGATCCAGCCTTACCCCTTATGCTTCTGATTCCTAAGTATGGGTAAAGCTCAGTATTTTTATTTTCTTTTTGGTTTGTTTTAGCTCCACATGTGATTTAGAACCATTGGAAGCAAAGATGGTGGCATCCTAACTGAATAGAGGCCAATCACTGGAAGAGTAATTCAACCTCTAATTCTCCGCCTTGATTTATAACTGCATTTGGTTGTTCAGATCCTGTTTTCTAGCTCTTATTTTAGAAATGACTTTTTCCCTCCAGTATAAGCCTATCTGAGCTAATGAGGAGATGTGGTGGCAGGGAAGGGAACAGGTGACAGGTACATAGACATGGAAAAAACAGAGAGTTCTGGCTAGAAATCACAAAAGTGTTTAAAGAAAGAGAAACAAGATTGTATTTTTGGAACAGTATGTAATAATTTTTGGAACAAAGAAAAGGCAATGAATTCTGAAGAGTAAGTTTTCAGATAATGAATATGCAATGAATGAGGTGAAGTCTTGACTTATGAAAGTGTTTTTTGTTCACTCATTTATGATTGTAAGACCTAATCCACCTAACACACATTGGTGCAAATACTCAAAGTAGTTTTCATAAAGAGTAGAGAAGGACCAGGATCTAGTAAACTATGATTTCCCTGTGAATCCAGTGGGCTGATAGTTTCCAAGATGACTGTCCTCAATTCTGCTCCTCACGTCAGAAGTGAAAGTTTAAATCTAGGCTGACATTAGTGATTCCTTAACTAATAGAATGTGGCAGAAATTATATTCTAGGGCTTGTAGGTCTAGGTCAGAAAGAGCCTTAGAGCTTTTGCTTGAACCTCATAGAACACTCACTCCTGGGATGCCTCTGAACCCAGCTGCCATATTGGGAGAAACCCAAGTGACATGCAGATGACAACTGTAAGTGCCTTGGTTGATGGTCCCTGCTGAACTCTCAGCCAATAGCCAGCATTAACCACCAGCCAGATAAATGGGCCATCTTGGATGTTCCTGTCCAATCTAGCCCTCGGGTGATGCAGCCACCCTAACATACTGGCCAGTATCAGGTGGACCAGATGAATCACCCAATCAACTTCCTAAACTGTGAGATAATCAACTATGGTTTTAAGCCAGTAAGTTTTGGGCTAATTTGTTATACAGCAATAGATGACTGAAACAAGGAAATAGAACTTAATTGCTCTTCTATTTGCCAGTAATAGGGAGGTATGGAATTGGTTGATTTTTATGTATTTATCTGTTTATCCATCCATCCATCCATCCATCCATCCATCCATCCACCCATCTATCCCTTCAGTCCATCCATATTTTTCTCCCACCATTCCATCCATCCAACCATTTATCTGAAGCTTATTGAACATCTGTGAAAAGGATAGTGGAAGACACATATTTATTTTTTTCATTCAACAAGTATTTAGAATTGATGACTGCCAAATATTGATCAAGGAATTGATAAAGGCAAATAAATGAGTTGAAATCAAGGACAATAAGACAAAAATGGTACTGGCTCACATTCCAGTGGGAGAGGATGGAAAAGAAAGAATTACCTAAATAAACAAATGGTGTAATTTAGAAGAGTACTATAAAGGAAATAAAGTCCTGTTAATGGGATAAAGATTTTCTGAGATAGTAGCTAAGTGTGACTGTTGTGTGTAGGTGGTTAGAGAAGGTGTTCCCTAAGAAAGTGACATTTGAATGGAGACATGAATGACAAAGGGGACAGCTATGCGTAGAACCTGGGGTGAGGGTAACACATTCTCAAAAAAGGAAACATAGTAAAGGCCCTGAAAAGTGAATCCGATTGCAATGGGAGGGACAGCAAAAGGACCAGTGGAATAAGGGAGAGAATAGAAAAGAAGATGGAGAAGGAGGAGGAAGCACCACCACGTGTGCCATACTTGGGATCTTGAGTTGAACTTAAAATACACTGGGAAGCTCCTGCAAGATTTGAAGCAGGGAAGAAGTAGAATCTGAATGTATCTTCCGTAGATCACTCTTGCTGTTCTGTGGAGAATGACAGTTAGGGGGCTCTTGCAGCGGTCCAGCTGGGATTTGTGAACAAGGTTGGTAGCAGTGGGGGTGGTGACAGAAGGTTCTATTCAGGATGTGTCTTGGAGGCAGAGTCAACCGAACTTGCTGATGGGTTAGATGTGGAGTGTTAAGAAAAGAGAATAAAGAGTAATTCCTATAATTATAGACTGAGCAATTGGGTGAATAGTGGCATCATTAAACAAGTTGGGGTCGACTTGAGAGAAGTGTGACATGGGGGTGGGCAAGTTCTGTTTTTGGCCCCAGTAAGTCTAAAATTATTAGGCATGCTAATGAAGGCATTGAACAGGCTGTTGCAAACACAAGGAGGGAGATCAAAGGAATTCTGAACTACAGTAGTCAGCATATAGATTTTAAATCCATGGTTGTGTTCCCCAGAGAGGGTAGAGTGACAGTAGAGTCAAGCATATTGCTTTATTTAAACATTGTGAGCAAGGGGAGGACCCAGAAAAGGAGATTCAGAAGGAGCAGTCAGGTACGTAAGAGCAAACCCAGCAGAAAGTGGTGTTCCAAAGTCAAATGAAAAAAACCATTTAGAAAAGGAGGTGTGCACAAGCAAATGTCAAATGTTTTTAGTAACATGAAAACCAAATGATCTCTTGGATTGGACAAGATGGAGGAGGTTGTGAACTTGACAAGAGTAGTTTCAGTGGGGTGGTGGAGACAAAATCTTGATACAAGTGGGTTAAAGAGAGAAAAGGAGGTGAAGAATTGGAGACAGAAAGCAGAGTTTATGCTTTTAATAAGTTTATTTATAGAGAGAAAAATGGGGGAGTTGTTGGAGGGGGACATGGATGTGAGGTTAAGGGAATTTTTCTTTTAAGATGGGAGAAATTATGTTATATTTATATATTAATTGGAATGACCCAAGAAGAGGGAGGAATGCTTTATGTAAGAGAAATGTGATATCATTTCAAATGCAAAATCTTTGAGTAGATTAGAGGGGAGAGGGTCTAGAAAATAAATGATAAGGGTAGTTTGGATAGGATAATATAATATATATTATATTATATATAGGTTTTATATATATATATTATTTATATATATTTATTTTATATATAAAATAAATAATATATTTATATATATTTATTTATATATATTATATATATTATATATATGTTTATATATATAATGTTAAAATAATGTAATTCTTATCTGATCTGATCTCCAGGTACTCATGGCTTTGTAGAGAAGCTCAAATAAGTTGCCAAGGAGATAAAGAGTATATAGAGGTTACAGATGAAATGATATAAAAATCAAAAGGAGGGAACAGAGGATGCTTCCCATATGGGGTTTAGAAAATAGATTTTTATTTCTCAAGCTTCAAAAATTTCACTTAGATTCCAAGGACTTTAAATTGAGTCTATCTGTAATAGTAGATACTGATTTTTTGTTCCTCTGCCTTCCAGGCATTTACACATATGTGTGAGTGTAGGTGCGAACATGCACCCATACACATAAATTAACTTTCTGACACTGGTGGTGGCCACCTGATCGAGCCTGGGCCAATTATAATGCCCCTTTGTGACCAGACCAGGAATGCACACATGACCTACCCCAGACCAATCAGCATCTATCCCTGTGGTCATTTTAAGTAGGAAGTGGAAGAGGGGATCCGTTCTTCTGACTTTTCCCAAGAATGCAGTTCTGAGTCATCTTTTGGCCCTGCTCTCTACTGCGTAAAAGAAGCCTGTCTCAGTGGAAATGGATGAGGTCAGCACTTGGTAGAAACAACACTGAGAGGTGACCAGTGAGAGTGTCCTGATAGAATTTCAGCGCTGGCTGAAATTCATCACACGGCTGGAGCCCATCTCCCTACATTCTGTGTTTTGTGGGAACCAATAACGTCTTGTCTTTGTACATGAATGCAAGTTTGGTTTCTGTGGTTTGAAACTCAAAGAATTAACAACCCACCCTCCGGCACATGCAGGGACAATCACCCCTCCTGTCATCAGGAACAGTCATCACTACTTTTCTGGCCTTCTTTACAGGGAGCCTTACCCTGTCCCCATAAACCTTCCTTGCCAACTTTGGGTAAAAAGAGCTGGAACATGGATGAAAGGTACGTGGCATTCTTGGCCTCATATTTTGGGTGTAAATATAAACATGCCTCTTAGATTTTAAGGACTTTTTGCTTTTACAGTGTCTCTGCGGCTCATGGACATGAGTTGGCATTTGTTCACATGGAGGGAATAAACTGTCCGGGTAGTGCTTACCCCTAGTCTTCGTTCTTTGGTGGTTTGCTTTCATCAGACATGCATTGTGGTGTGAGCCTCTGCAGGAATGGCCTGAATATGTGAGGGTCCCTGTTCCTCCCCAGGAGCCTATTGGGATAATCCAAGCTGACCTTTCTTTTAGGCTCTCTTTAAGGCTGTAACCAGCATCTGACATTTGGATTTGGGTTGGGAGATTCTGTCTGAAAGCCACCACCCACCAGGCTGTGGCTAAGAGAAGACAATAGTACCAGACAACTGTCAGAGGGGATGATCAGAGCACTCCCCTTGATTCCTTCCTCATGTTCAGGCCTAGAAGGAGAGGGTGGGAGCTAGCAGTCTCAACTGGTCTGGGAGAGCAGAAGGAAGTTCCTTGACTTGGTCTGTGTGTGTCTTGGTTTGTGTGTCCAGGCCAGGATTGGCGTGGGTCCTACAGTCACACCCAGGGTCCTTTAAGAGGAGTTCCAAAGTGGGGGCGCCTGGGTGGCTTAGTCGGTTAAGCGTCCGACTTTCACTTGGGTCATGATCTCGCGGTTCGTGGGGTTGAGCCCCACGCCGGGCTCTGTGCTGACTGCCAGCTCAGAGCCTGGAGCCTGTTTCAGTCTGTGACTCCCTCTCTCTCTGACCCTCCCCTGCTCACGCTGTTTCTCTCTCTCTCCTAGAAATAAATAAAAAACATTAAAAAAAAAAAAAAAGAGGAATTCCAAGGGAACAAGCACAGGGAGGTCCTGGCCAGCCCTCCACCTTGGTTCTGATACTTGGCTCTCATTTCACTCTGGCCTAGCATTTGCAAGGAAAAAAGCTTCTCTTCCTCCTGTCTCTTATAGCTGGGAAAATGAAGCGTTACTTTTTTGATAGAACACTAAAGTTGAAGGAGTCTGTGGCTGCTATGTCTCAATGACACCTGTTGAGGGGCTACTGCAGGGCGGCCCAGTCATAAGCCTCAGGGCTGTCTTCTAGAATCAACCATCAGACCCAGGTCCCTTCTCTTGTCCTTAGGTCAGATTCTGACCTGGTCCAACTCTGATCTCTCACCTGCACACCCTTGAAAATCTGTGTTGTATCCTTCTTATTCGGGGCTGCTCTCCTTCATGGTTTAGTTTTACTTTGGAAATCAGTTCTTGCTTCTCCTTGGGCCCCACCCCCCATAAACTTTACCTGCTTAATCTCTGGTCACCTTCTGTGATGCCCCTAATGCTTCACTTCTGCCAAAAATGTCTCCTGCACCACCTCCACCTGGGCCACGTGCTTCTTCTAGGCTTTCAGGACACTTGTCATGTTGTATTTGGATCACTGACTTAGGGGTTTCCTCCCCGTGGTTCAATTTAGTCTTGATGAGGAGAAGCTGAGGAAAAATGGACTTGTTCTGGACTGTTTAGGTCTGGTGTGCCCAGACTCGAGAGAAGTGCTGATGTCAGCCTGTTGAGTGATTATTTTTCTGAGGATAAAACATTAGATTGCATTCCATGATGGTAGCAGAGATTTGTGTGTGTTTCCACTGTCTGCCATCTTGGGAGTGGGTGGCCCCTGAAGTAGCAGGTGATGGTCTGGGAAGTGAGTATCAGTTTGGACTTAGAGGAAGTCGCCTCCTTTGTGAGCCTTGGGTGCAAGGAGGGGGACAATGCAGAGCATGCCAGCTTAGGTCCCAGGGAGGAACCCTAAGAGAGAGATTGAGCACAAGGCCGGCACTGGCCAGGGAGGGTCAAAGCAGGGCTTATGGGTTATCTTATTACTGTAGTCCCCTGCTGGTGTCATTGAGCTTTCAGTGAACATCTAATAAACAGTTCCACTGGCTTCTATGATCTGGTGTGTGGAGTTAACGGGAGTAGTGCCTGCTTGGGATAAAGCAGGTGCGGAGAGCAGTGGCTGCCCTGAGGCCAGGGTGGTGGTAGCCTAGTGGCCACCAGTGGAAAGCCTGCAGCCTGTGCCTGGCAAAGCAGCGGTTTCTCATGGGTCATCACCAGCAACCTGGAGGCAGGAGCGAATAAATAAGAGCATCCCCTCTTTCATAAAATGAAGCAGCGTGGAAATTCTAGTTTCGGGCAGTAAAGTGATTAGAAGCCTGTGCTCTAACACTAATTTGAATTACACTATTAATGACTTTAATTTATTGATTTAAAGCAGTGGTTCTCAACTGGGGGGGCGATTTTGTCTCCAAGGGGGCCTCTGGCCATATCTGGAGACATTTTTGGTTGTCATGATGAGGTGGGTGGAGACCAGAGTTGTGGCTACGATGCACAGGACAGTGCCTCACAACAAAAGAATGTCCCAGTGCAACTGTCAGCAGCGCCCACTTAGGTAGTGCCTGACTTAGGAGCAATTGAACAAAGCAGACACTGGGGCCAAAGTCGTTCCAAGTCCTGTGGATCCACTCACAGGTATGGTGAAGCCCCTCCCTGCAGCCCCTCGCAGGCTGGGGAGCGCCAGCTTTCTCAGGGAATTGGGCTTCCTGATGGCAGAGCTGAATATAGAACCTGCCAAGCGGAGATTCAACCCTGTTTACATTCTTGCTGGCAGCTAATGAAGAAGCTGCTGTGTACTTGGAGCCATTATCTGAACCAAAAATAACACAAGAAAATGATTAATTTCATCTAAAAATAGGAAGGCGCTTTGCTATGTCAGCCATGATAATCAGGCTCTAAGCTGATTGTACTGCAGCACCAAGGTGGAACCTGGGAACCAAAGTGAGGAACAAATCTGGGCCCCTAGCAATCATTTCCTTCCCCTCAGGTTTTTTCTTTTCTTCCTTCACCTTTGTCCTCTCTCTTTCTCTCTCTTCTTACTTTATTCCTATTTTTCTCCTCTTATTCCTCTTTTTTCTTCGAATTCTTCCATGTTCTCAATGGTTTTTCTCCTTTTCCTTATTCTCCTTTAAACACAGACCCCACCCAGACTCCGCCCACTGGACTCAGTCTCTGGCCCCCTCCCCCTGCCCCAGTCTCCACCCCCTGACCCCAGTCTCCACCTCCTCCACCTTCCTCAGACTGCAGGAAAGCACCCCATTGCTTAGAGCAGCTTCCCACAGCAGAGTCTTGTCTACTTGTGGCACAGGATATAATCTTAGGTGTTGCGTAGATGACTGTTGGTTGTTAAGAATCACAACTATTTTAATATTTTCTAAAGGAAAGAGTCAGTACATATAGCCCATTATTTCATGAATATTTGTGTTTAAGATGAGACACGTTAGGTATTTAAGCTAAACAAAAGTATTTCAACTTAAACCAAGTTAAGTAAATGATAATACTGCCTTATATTAGGATGGACTATATGAAACTGCTGATAATTGCTCATTTTTGACTTATGAAATGGGAATTTCATGTTTTGACCTAGCACCATAAAATCCATGTTCCTCAACATATGTGAAGTCCCTTACTGCCTGGCCCCAATGTATTTTTCAATTCTGAGTTTCCAGTTTTTCCCTAGATGAACCTTCTGCTTTAATTAGATCAGCAAATATTTACCAAGGGCTAATTGCAAACCAGGCACTGGGCAAGGTCTTTCCATTGCAGATATGATCTGAAATCAGCACTCCCTACCCCAAAGGAGCTTACTTACCATCCGCAGGAGGAGAGAGACACATGGCTTCAGGCAAACGTAAATATTATGATGTGGGCTCTCACTGGGAGCATTATTGCCCACTTGGACATGTTTGGGAAAATGCCGTGGACATTTTTGGTCACAATGATTAGGGTGTACATTTAGAATATTTAGGGAGTAGGAAATAGGAGATGCCCATTTTCTTACAATGCATGGGAGCCTCCTATTGGATTGCTCTAAAAAGAACCAACCAGCCCAAATGCCAATAACAGCTGTAGGAGAGATACTGATGGGAAGCACTGGGGGTAAAAAGGAACAAGGAGAGGGGGCATCTTGCCAAATATGGGAGTTCAGAGAAGTCTCAGAGGAGGTAGCATTTGAGCTGAGTCTGTTAGGAGGAGGAAGATCTGATTCGTCAATAAAAGGGGGAAGGGGCTTCTAGTGGGACTAAAAAATACATTTCTGGAGACCTAAATCAGCTTAGCTCCTATCTTCCCTCACCTGGCTTCTACTGTGTACTGAGTACATACACATCCATTTCTCTGTAGGAGATTCAATCCGCACGGCTCAGTAAGCGGTTCATATACTACCTCCTTCTTAAAGTCCTTTTAGTGACTCAAGCCAGGGTGATTCCTTCCAGGTCCTTGCACCCTTCCTCCCTCCCTTACTGGGTTGTGATTTCTTTGAAGGGAAGACCTATTTATCATTTTTTTTGCACTTGGAAAGCAATCACTAATAAACAATACTACATTTGTCTTATACTATCTTATATTGACAAATGCATTGTTTCTTTTTAAAGATTAAAAAACACATTTACCAAATTTGCTCCCACAATGGCTCCGTGAAACAGTTTCACAAGTACTTGAATCATATTGTGTAGGTCAGTAATTCTCAACTGGGACAATTTTGCCTCCCAGGGAGCATTTGGTAATGTCTGGGGACATTGGTGGTTATCAGGATTGGCAAAAGGCTGCTCCTGTTGTCTAGTGTATAGAGGCCAGGAATGTTACTAAATGTGCACAGGACGGACAGCTTCCCACGTAAACAATTATCTGGCCTGAAAAGTCAGTAATGCTGAGGTTGAGAAACCCTGGTGTAGATTAAGAAATGCAAGCAACTTCCTGAAGGCTGTGCAGCAAATTGCTGACAGATTAACTGTCCAGAGCCCAGGACATCAGGACCAGGAGGGACCGGAAAAAGAATAAGCAATGGAGCCAAGTGACCTGGTTCACAATGGAACTTACTAGAAAGTCCCTGACTCACATTTCACACTCCTGCTTTGTCCTCCATTGCCACCTCTTGCCTCATTTGGATCTCCAACTGCCACCCTGTTTTGTCTATGACGTTGGCTATGTTAACTTCTCAGGCCTCAGTTTATCTGTTCTTAAACCTAACAAAATTTCTATCCTATAGTAGTTGAGAAATTCAATGTGATAATATTAATTGAGAGATTAAATGTGACGGTATACATGGAAGTGTGCCGGTGGTATTTACGATGTACCTACTATGTGTTGGGTACAGTTCTAAACACTTTATAGGTATTAAGTCACTTATTTCAACCAATAACCCGGTGGGGTAGGAACTATTATTAGTTCCATTTTACAGGTAAGATAGCTGAGGCTCAGAGAGGTTAAGTAAATTATCCTAGTATCATAGCTGGTTAAGTGGTATAGCTGGTATTGGAAACTTGCATCCATCTGCTTAACCACTGTATATACCACACACAGCATATTAGTGCCTAGATGCCATATTCTTCTGCCTCTTGCCACCCCATCATTTCATTTCTCTCTCTCCACTGAAAAAGCCTTTCATGGTGCTGTGGGGAGAGGGTGCCTGGCTCAGAGCCCACTTTCTGCCCCGTCTACCCTACTTTAGCCTAAGCTGTCTCTCCAATTGCCAGGTTTCTGTATCAGTAGGACCCAAGCTGTGACCAGTTGCGGCAATCCAGAAGATACTCAAGGCAAAGTAACTGGCTCAGAGCTGCTCAGTTGCCCACAGGAGTTTTCAGGGTGTAGAAGCTTCCCAGCTAGGACTGCTGGAACAGAGGTCCACAAAATGGGTGGCCAAAAACAGCTGAAATGCTCTTGTCTCACAGTTCTGGAGGCTAGAGGTCACCAATCAAGGTGTCAGCAGGGCCTTGCTCCCTCTGAAACCCATAGGAGAATCCTTCTTTAATTCTTCCTACCTCCTGGCAATCTTTGGCATTCCTTGGCCTGCAGTTGTACCTTGTCAATCTCTGCCTTTTCATCACATGGCTTTCTCTCTGTGTGTCTCTATGTGGGTTCCCTTCTTCTTAGAAAGACACCAGACACAGGGCGCCCGGTCAGTTGAGCATCCGACTTGGGTTCAGGTCATGATCTCACAGTTCATGGGTTTGAGCCCTACATCGGGCTCTGTGCTGACAGCTAGCTCGGAGCCTGGACCCTGGTTCGGATTCTGTGTCTCCCTCTCTTTCTGACCCTCCCCTGCTCATGCTGTCTCTCTCTCTCTCTCTCTCTCAGAAATAAATAAAACATTAAAAATTTTAAAAGAAAAAAGAAAAACACCAGACATATTGAAGTAGGGCCCACCTTACTCACATCAGGCCTTGCCTCAACTTAATTATATCTACAATGACTATTTCCCAATAAGGGCACATCCTGAGGTCTCAGGACTTCAGCATACCTTTTTCTTTGGATAGGGGGGCACAATTCATTCCATAACAAAGGACAAACTTCCTTCTGTGTCTATCATGCCATGGCCATCTGTTCAGGGCTTGGCCACCTTGAGCCTCAGTCTTCCTTCCCCAGGCTCTTTGGAGGACAGATAGATAGTGTGTTTGCAGCTTCTTATCTGCAAGGAAAGGAGGTATCACAGGCCTTTGTCAGAGTCCCTGCTATTTCATATGTTAGTTGATCTAAATAAATGAACTCTTGAATAAATACCATCTGGTCCTGCTGAGTCACTTTCTCAAGTGGCCCCTGTTGCTGGTTCTCATCAGGGGCATCTGTCTGCTGATGCCATGATTACCAGAGCTCGTGGGAAGAACTCAGCTTGTTTTTCACCCCGATCCTGTTTTCTGCTTCATAGGCTTGCAAGGTACCTCCAGGAGGCTGTGAGCTGGCTTTCCTCAAATAAAATGTTCCCACTCAGTGTTCCTAAAAGTAATGTTATAAAGATCAGTCCTTACTCTTCTCCTTCCTTATCTTCTTTTATGAAAATGGGAGCTTAAAAGTAAAACAAAGAGCCTTATTACAGCAAGTTTCATGGAAATTAAAACAAATATTCACCCACATTCTCCTCACGCCTAACAAAAAAGAACTGTTAGAAACTTCATTTCCCGAGTTTTAGTCAGATGCATGCATAGTTTTACATTAATTGCAATGTATATAACTTTAACATTATTTTTAAAGGAACTTTTTTATGTTGCAACATGGTCATTTTGATGACTGTAAGATGTTTCCATTGGGTTAGTTTACCATAATTTAATTAATCATAATGTCTTATCAGACATTTAGGGGCACCTGGGTGGCTTAGTCGTTTAAGTGCCCAACTTCAGCTCAGGTCATGATCTCACGGTTCGTGAGTTCGAGTTCCGCGTCAGGCTCTGTGCTGACAGCTCGGTGCTCACAGCTCGGAGCCTGGAACCCGCTTCAGATTCTGTGTCTCCTTCTCTCTCTGCCCCTCCCCCGCTCACAGTCTGTGTCTATCTTTAAAAAATGAATAAACATTAAAAAAAAAGACATTTAAAGTTTGTTTTCTTCCCTCTAAATAACAAACTATAAATGTACTGCAATGAATTTCTTTAAGTTCTTTCTTTGAATTTGTACCTTAGGGTGAGAATTCCTAGTCAGAAGGCATGACTGTATTGACTCACTTTATTTTACTGATTTAGTCTCTAAAGTGATTCGTCTAATGTATTTGTGTTCCTTTTTCCTTATAAACCCGAAAGCACTGGGCTTTGTCATTTTTAATTTTCTTTACAATTAAAAATTTAAGTTTATAATTTGAGTGAGTATAAGAGATACCTTAGTGTAATCTTTGCACATCTTTGGTTAGCAGTGAGAACAAACACCTTTATAATACATCTTATTATCTAATAGTCCTGATAGCATGTAATAGCTATTCATCTATACCTCAGTCCAGGTTACCTCGAGCAATGAACACTTCTACAACCCACACCTGCACCAAGGAGAAAAAGCCAACAGACCCCTCTTCCCTTTCCTGCCCATCCACCTACCTGGGAGCTGGAGCAGCTGTGGGCAGTGGAGTTGTCCATGTACGGTAGCTCTGCTCTTTCTATTACTCGGACTTTCATGGCCTCAAGGGACAGGAAAAGAGCAATTTGTATCCCTTAGCATGTGCTTACCTTGGGAGTGGAGGGGCATTCACTCACGTTTCTTCTGCTACACGCTAACCATAGGATGTTACTAGAAAAGCAGACAGGAGAATGGATGGTTTGCATTGGAAACCTGACACCATGACCTTACCCAAGTCACAAAGCAAAATACACTCGCCTCAAAAACCAGACCTATGGTCCCAGTTAACTGTATTTGGAATATAAGTATATAATAAAATTTTGCTGGAAGAAGAGGGCAAAGGAAGGATAGGACACTTGGCTATTCCAGGGATCAGCAGACACTTTATAAAGGGCCAGATTGTAAATATTTCTGGCTTGTGAGCATATGGTTTGTCACAGCTACTCAGCTCTCTCAGCTCTGCTGTTAAAGCACAAAAACAACCATAGGCAACCCTTAAATGAATGGGTGTGGCTGGGTTCTAACTTTATTTATGGGCACTGAGATTTGAATTTCATCTTATCTTCATGTGTGACAAAATATTGTTTTTCTTTTGATTTTTTTTTTTTTTTTTTACTTTCACCATCTGAAAATGCAAAAACCACTCTTGGCTCACAGGTGGTGGGCTGGATTTAGCCCAAGGGATAGAGTTTGCTGGTCTCTGAGTTATAGTCAGGAAAGGAAGGGGCGTACTATGGAGTGGTTTTCAAGCTTCTTTAGCAGGAGACTTATTTGTGAAATCTTGCATATATAGTAGATGAAAGTGTCACTGCTCTAGTTGGGAGAGGAGAATATGGAGGGAAAGAAGGAGCTCTTCTCTTTCTCTGCTCCCTCCTACACAGAATACAACCTCTGCGACACCTCTGGCTATGGAAATCAGGCTGACCTAGAAATCCTGAGAGTGGCTTTTAGTCATTCCTCTGCTACACCCAACACTTTGCATGTGATGGGTGTTCATTTAGTTCATTAATCCAATTAGTGGTGGAGGACAGCAGAACAAGCTGTGAGCCCTTGGACTGGTTTACACAGCTCACTGGTTTCAGTTTCTTCTTTAAAAATCAAGTCAGGGTTGAAAAGGAAAGGATGGAATGATGTCTGTGGTCTCTTCCAGCTTTGTCTTGATTCTAGGTTGTGTACTTTCCAATACTGGAAAGGTCATGGCTTATTAAATTTGATGAATGTAAAGCATGGGCTTAGCTTCACTCAATTAATTGGTAGTTTTTTCTCAAACCCTTGCTCCTAGGTTGATTAAACATAATTGGAGGTCATACAGGAAGAAATGATGGGTGTGGTGATGGGAATGTATTGATACTGAATTATCTAAACTTTCTTTCGTGTTCCACTAATTGAAAAACATTCAGTGTTCTTCAACTGGAAGGTCAGTTCCTTGAAGTTAGGAATGATTTTTTTCCCCTTCCTTCTTCATTGCATAAGGTCCTGAGCACAGTAGGTATTTTTTAAATGTTCTTGATGTTGATGCTAATTATGATGGCTACACCTCTGATACCTTGTTAGTTCTGCTATAGCTATGCTAGCTTAGTATCTCTTCTTTAAATATACCAAGCTCATTTCTGCCTCAGGGTCTTTGCTTGTCCTCTGTCTGTAAAAACAGAGCCCTAAGTCTTTACACAGCTGACTGTTTTGCTTCATTTAGGTTTCAGTTTTCCTAGCATCTCCTCAGAAAGGTCTTCTGTAGACATTCTCCCTGAATAGGACCATCTCCCTTCCCTATCACCATCCTGTACAGTAGCCAGCATCCAACAAACTTGACTTCTGGGACTCACACCCTTGTGTCGTCTCGTCACTAATTTAACTAGGGTTGTCTGCATGACCCACTGCATACAGCAAAAGATTAGGTTGTAAATGACCATGGCTTCCATCTTGGGTGTGTGCAGTCTCTTTTGGATCATTTTCTCTGGAAAGCCTGCTATCATGTTTTGAGGGCATTAGCACCTTCTATGGAAAAGGACACATGGAGAGGTTTCTGGGAATAATCAGTGAGGAATTTAGACCTTCCAATGACCACATGTATGAGCCTGGCACAGGATCTCCCTCAGTCGAGCTTTCAGATGAAACTGAAGCCCCAGCCTACAGCTTGAGTGTAACTTGCTGAGAAAGACCTTGAGCCAGAATCATCTAGCTAAGCCATTTCCAGATTCCTGACTTGCAGGAACTATAAGATAATAAATGTCTGCTTTCTTAAGCTAAGTTTGGGAGTATTTTGTTACACAACAATGGATAACTAATATACTATGATTTATTTTCTTTGTAATGCTTTTCATTATCTGATATTGCCTTATTGATTGAGTGGGGGAGATGGAATCACAAATAAGTAATTTACAGCAGAAGCTTTAAGTGCAATGAAACAATTTTGTCTGAGGTAAGTGTAGGGTAACAGTTCTCAAAGCATGATCCCTGGGCCAGTAGCATTGGCATCACTGAAAATATAATAGAATGCAATGTCTGGGTTCCACACAAGATTTACTAAATCAGTAACTCTGGAGGAAGCTTAGAAAGTTTTAGCAAGTCCTTCAGATTGTTTTGATGCACACCAGCATTTGAGAGTTACTGGGGTACCATTATAAGGGCAATAAGGAGATGACCTAAACATGCCTTTGGCCTAGGATAAAAAGTGAGGACACCAGGAAGACATCGTGGAGGAGGAGACACTAGAAACAAGTGTGTAAAAATGATTTAATCCTAAGCCCCTGAGATAAATGTAACAGCAATATAAAGGTAGAGAATTCTTCTTATAAAAAAATTATAAAAGTGACTGCTTAATGGGAATATTGGAATGGGATAATGGAAAGTATAATGGGTATAATGGGAAGTCTTCCCAGCAGACACGATAGCTGTGTAGGAGTTTTCCAAGAGAAGGAAATGAAAAGAGAATTCCAGGCAGAAGGGACTGTGTGGCATTACATGGATGGGTCATTAGCTACAGGTAGTAGCAAGCAATGAAGCTGAAAATGTAGGCCGGAACCAAAATGTTCCAAGCTGAGCAGAGGATCTGGTGGGTGGACAGCAAGATGAAGGTAGATAGAATTCCCTGAATTCTAACATTGTGAGGCCAGATGGTGGGATGACACGCATCTCTGATATGGAAATGGCAGAGATTCACCTGTAACAGGAGGCCATCAAGGTGAGGGGAAGAAAAGGTGGCTGTTGTCTTCATTGACTGTCCTGCCTCAGGCACGGGATACCTCCCTCTGTCTGCCTAGAAGACAGGCTCTTCCAGTCTTCAGGCAGGAGCTGCTAGCAGGTTGGATCACAAAGGGCAAGTTGTTTGGGGGACTGAGCAAGACAAAGACATTCCTCTCACTGTGCCCAGAAGGCAAATCTTGCTTGTCTTACCAACACTCCTTTTGCTCTCCGGTCTCTCCTAGGCACACCTTCAACTCTGTCCCCAATAGAAAACTCTACCTGCCCCTCAGTCCCCAGTTGTTGGACTACAGTGGAATCAAGTGCATTTGCATGTAGCCTGCCTTTTGGGTTAGAGCATTATTTATGTGGTTTGCTCTTCTGCGGAGTCACAGGGACTATGTTGTGTCCTGAACAACAAGGTTTGAATCATCAACCACTGTATTTGCAGCCCGAGGTACTGGAGGTGGCTTACAGCTAGTTTATTCCTCAGTGATTTGTCCTTTACACATGGGTTCACACGGTTGCGTTCCTAGGGAGGTCTAGCCACACTCTGTGCTGCAGGAGCTAAGCCACACATTTCTCTAAACACTTATTGCAAGAATAGCAGACCAAGTGACAATGAATGAATGAATGCTGTGATAAAAAGAATCCAGACTTTGGAGCCAGACAAAACTGCTGTCACTTACTTATATAAGTCAGGCTAGGCAAGCTATTTTGCCTTTCAGGATATCTATTTCTTTACCGGTAAAATGGGGCTCCTATTTGTTTGAAACAGTAAAGGATTTTTCTGAAGACCAAAGGAAATCATAAATATAAATGCACCTAGCATGGTGCTTAGTATTCGGTAGCCACCTCCAAAATGGTGAGTTCCCTGGAGATCAATAGTTTGTGCAGCAACCTTGGCTGCACATTAGAATTATCTGAAAAGATTTTAAATAATGGATGCCTGGATGCCACCCTAGACCACTTGAATCAGAATGTCTGAGAGTGGGACCCTGGCATTTGTATATTTTATAAGCTCCCCATGGTGATTTGGCTATACAAGAAGATTGGATATTACTCCTATGGACAAGTGATTGGTAACCCTGTGTATGTCAGAATTATTTCTGGAACTTCTAGAAAGGTACTCATTCTATGACCTGCCTCCCAGAGTCTGTTTTAGTTACTCTGGAGTAGGGGGTCCAAGCATCAGATTTATTTTAATGCCCCCAAATGATGGGAGGGAAAAAAAAAAAACACAGCCAAGATGGGGAGAAAAACACACCTTACCCATTTACCCTATTGACTCATTTTGTAACTATAAATTAGGAAGAATGTTTGCAACTCAGAAGCAATTTCTTCTTCATTTAAGCTCTTACCACACTATTTTCCCAAATCGTTTATTCACATATATTATACTCAGTTGTTTGTAAATCTAACCCCTATAAAATGTGTGAGTTTTTTGAGAAAAGGGATGTAATATTTGTCTCTCAAGGGTCCGGTACAGTGCCAGAAGGATAGGTGCACATTGATTTTTGTAGAAGATGAGTCTATGCACAGTCTCCTAAAATGGGTATGGTTAGTCTTATCCATATGCATAACTGGGGTTGCAAAAATCTGAACCTATTAGGATCCATTTTCTGAAAAGATCAATGTCTACATTAGGGCCAGTGAATCATTTTTATATGGGTATACACACATTTTTTTCTTCTTCAATGAAGTAGATCAGATGACCATTATTTTTGTACTTGGAAAAAAATAGTCTGGGAGTAGAGCTGACTTAAAATACAGTTTTATTCAAAGACTCAAAAAATCATGACCCAGCCATTCTCTTTCTTAAGTGTTCTCCAAGTTAAAATAATTCTCAGACAAATATCGCCTCCTCACCATAGCCAGATGACTGCTGAGCAATCAGATTTTATATTGTTTCAGGTTCAAGTTAAGCCAGATGAGCTAGAGTCTCCCAGAAGTGTAAGCAATAGTCTAGTGATATTTACTGGCTCTGATTGGGTCAGATACCCAACCCTGAATCTATCTGAAGGACCAAGAAAAAGAAACACTGTGATTGGCTCCACTGATGTGGTACCTCACCTACGGCACATGGGTTGATACTGACAAAGCCATGGTCTTTTTTTTTTTTTTAAACAATCACAGTATGGTTATCTGAAGGACAAATGGATGCTTGGCAGCAAAAACAAACAAAAATAGATATTCACTCTAATCAGAATCTATTCAGTCAATTCACCTAAATAAAAATTTTAAATTAAAAATTTAATTTATGGGGCGCCTGGGTGGCTTAGTCGGTTAAGCATCCGACTTTCGCTTAGGTCATGATCTCGCGGTTCGTGGGTTCGAGCCCCGCATCGGGCTCTGTGCTGACTGCCAGCTCAGGGCCTGGAGCCTGTTTCAGAGTCTGTGACTCCCTCTCTCTCTGACCCTCCCCTGCTCACGCTGTCTCTCTCTCTCTCTCCTAGAAATAAAAAAAATAAAAATAAATAAATATAAAAATTTAATTTAATTTGCCAAAAAGTAAGAAAATGCTTCATCACATGAGTAAATATTCCCATATGTAGAGTGTATCCTAATCTCAAAGAGAATTCAATACAAAAATTACTCATCTGAACACATGCACATTTCAAAATATTATGCCATTGCGTGGTATTGTTGCTCGTGTTTGCAAAGAATGGTACTATTTCCAGATCCTTCCTGATCACTGCCTGGCTTTGAGAGGAGACAGAGACACTGTGTGATTCTAATTTCAACATCATAAATATGCAAGAAATAAATCCACCCATCCATCCACTCATTCATCCCTCCTTCCAACCTTCCATCCATCCGTCTATCCAAGAAATGTTCACATCTACCCATTTAGCAAAAACTAGGTGTTTTAAGTACTCAGCTTTCTGAGATAAATAAGACAAAGTTCCTTCCCCAAAGGAGCTCTGAGTCTTGAGGGGACAGACATTCCTGAATTATCCATAACAGAGCATGATAAATGCTTTGCTCGAGGGATGAGCAAAAATGTGGTGAGAGCAGATAAAATGGAGGACTTGGAAAAGAGTGCAATAAAGCAATTTCATTCTCAGAAGAGAAGTTGCATTAACAGGTGTAGATGCTACTCTCTAGAGCTCCTTAAAAATCTTTCCAGTCTGTGGTTGACTTTCATAGCAGGAGCCTTCCCTTATCCTAATTGCTTTGACTTGCTTCCTCAAAGCCCAACAACTTATGTGAAGTAGCACAAAAGAGGCACATTTAAAAAATAAAGTAACCAGCAATGAGAAATCTGTGCCTCAGATGGATCTCTGATGAAATCATGTAATATATGTTGTATTCTAGGGGTGCACTTGGACCACATGGGCAATAAAACACATAATAGGGGGAGCAGATCCTTCTTTGTTGGTATACCACTCAATTAGAAAGGCTAACTCCTCAAATTCTAGTGTCAGCTCTATACCTTTTCCTTAATGCTTTGATGTATTCACAGATCTTCCTAGAAAAATACAGTGCTTTAAGCTACTCTCAGGCATCAGTCATTTCTACCTTAATGTGGCTAAGAGGACTGGTCAGAGGTGGGATTGGAAAGGGAAAATATTTGTATTTCATTCAGTTAGTCTTTATATGGTGGCTTCTAAGTGATCAATCTTTGCTAGTATTTGGAGATGTAAAGATGAATAAGACACAGGTGTGTTCTCAGGAATCCCCATTCTAATGGGGAAATGGCAGTAGTCACAGGAGATTGGTAAATGACAAGCTAGAGGTGATGTAGCATCATCTCACACAGTGTGGGACTAGCCTTCTGGAAATAACATAGTGACTTGGTTGTCTGCAGGGGTTGGCATCTTTCTAGAATTTTACTGAGGTGGAGCCTATGCTTGGAGCTGGAGCTGGAGCTAGTTAGCGGCAGTATTTGGTATGACCTGATACTGGTCTAAGAGAGTGAGTTTTACATGTTTTATTTGGGAAATGTTACTCTCAAAAATTATCTTAAAAATGACCTCATGATGGCAGTCGACATGGCTGAAGATTAGGAAGTTTCTACTGAGGAGGTTAAGATTTAGCAGATATTGGACATCAACACAGAAGTATTTCAGAGAACCAATTTTCTTGAAAAGCCCCTCTCTTCCAAGTGGAATTTAAAATGACCAGGTGCAGAGGGCCTCCATGGCTATCAGTTGAGCATCAAATTCTTGATTTTGGCTCAGGTCATGATCCCAGGGTCATGGGATCAAGCCCTATGTGAGGCTCCACATTGAGTGTGGAGCCTGCCTGGGATTCCTTCTCTCTCTCTCTATCTCTCTCCCTCTGTTCATCTCCTCCACCACAAAATCTTTTTCTCTAAGATAAAAAAATTGGGGGGCCCCTGGGTGGCTCAGTCAGTTGAGCTTCTGGCTCTTGATTTCAGCTTAGGTCATGATCCCAGGGTTGTGGGATTGAGCTCGACATTGGGCTCTATGCTGAGGGTAGAGTCTAGTTGAGATTCTCTCTCTCTCTCTCTCTCTCTCTCTCTCTGTCCCTTCCCGCCGCCCCTCTCTCCCACTCACACTCTCCCCCTCTCTCTCTAAAATAAAAAGTAAAATAGAATGACCAGGGGAAAATCAAGAGAGTGGGCTATGTTGAGGGAGAGTTTTCCAAAAAGCCACTGAAAGGCTGGGAGTCCTTCTCTAAGATGGTGGATGTCTGTCCCTCACTTCAAGCCACGTATGATAGGGCTTCTCTGAGACTATTCAGGGAGCTTGATATGTGTACCTCACAGATGTGGATTGATGATGACTGACTCCCTCCATGGGACTTCAGCATGAAAGAGAAGTGACTCAATCCTTCTACACACAGCCAGAGATAGAGATGCAAAAGATGCCTGAGGGTCCTCTGTATCAGATGTGGGCACACAGGAGAGAGCTGGCCTCAAGCTCTTTCCTACCTACCCATGAGGCTACCATGGTGTATGCTTGTGGGGTGGGGGCAAGTGTCGAATTCTGTCCGTGTGCTTGTATGAACCTAAGTTCTGTAGAATGGCTGGGTTCAGCTAGGGCGTTTAGCCCAATTTAGAGCTGGCCTTCTGAAAAGTGTAGAATTCATAAGATTTGTCTGTTGGGCCCATAGAGAGCAGAACTATTTTACAACAACACTAGGTAAATAAGAACTTTCTGACTCCCCTTACTTTCTCTTTCTTCCCTCTTCCACTCTCATCTGAAAGAGAGTAAGGATCAAAAATAACCTCCAGACAGTAGAGAAATTTGCAAATGAGAAGGTGAGAAGGGACCCTTCTCCAAGGCAGGGCTACCATAGGCTCTAGCTCCTGGAGTGGACCAGGTGGAGGGGAGTCTTATCCTTTAATATAGATAAGAGTTTTGATTACTGTATTGGACTGGATATTTTAATTTCTGAATGGAGACTGTCTATTTAGGATTATAATCATGATCTGACCATGGAATGACTTGAATTTTCACTCTGTGGCAGAGGAAGGCATGTTATCCCCACTGAGTGAGTTTAAGAGGGCAGTCAAGAACAAAAAAAACAACAACACCAAAAAACCCAAAAGCTAACTTTATGACTAAACCCTATGAGTTCTGCATGTTCAGTGTTCTCATAACACATGTTTCCTCATCCATTAAAAGAGAACCCATAAGAGAGGAACTAAAGCCACATTGGGAACACCCACTAGAACGCCCATGTGTAATGAACGGTGGGTGGGAATCCATCTGGAGTAAATTAGCTAGAGTGTGGGTTTGGGCATTGGAGCAGGAAGGGATTCTGAAAGCTGCCTCATGAGGCAGCTGTCCAGAGGAGGAGTTCTTTGGGTTACCCAGTTTATCTCAACTCCATTAAAAGCCAGAGCAGGTCTTTCTTGCCTGAAGGGTTTTCTCTGACAAGAGGAGATTCATAATTCATGCCACTGGCTCTCATCTGGCCTGTCACGCATTGTGTTGGACACCAATTCCCTGCCTTTTTCAGAATTTGTGTGTGGAATGATGTGCAGAAAGAGGAGGCTGCTGTCCCTAGGGTAGCAATTATCAAATTTGGGGGGTCCATCAAAATCAACTGGGGGGATTTTGTTAAAGAGTCCAACACTTCTGTCTCAGGAAGTCTGGGGTGAGGCCGTGGAATCTGCATTAATAAGGAAGCCCAGACGTTTCTGACCCAGGTGTCCCGACGATCATACTTTGAAAAGCAGTGCTCTTGGGGCACCTGGGTGGCTCAGTCAGTGAAGCGTCTGACTTCAGCTCAGGTCATGATCTCACGGTTTGTGGGTTCGAGCCCCGCACCGGGCTCTGTGCTGACAGCTCAGAGCCTGGAGCCTGCTTCAGATTCTGTATCTCCCTCTCTCCTTGACCCTCCCCTGCTCTCTCTCTCTCTCTTTCTCAGAAATAAGTAAAAACATTAAAGAAAAATTTTTTTAAAAAAATGAAAAGCACTGCTCTGGAGTTTATATTCTGAAATTAGGGCATTGGCCACATCACGCCAGACCTGACACGCTCACATGCACACGGGCATCTGTATCATACACTCTGTTCCCTGTCTTGTGAATACTGCCCTCACTTACTCCTCACAAAACTCTGTGAGATGGGTCCCACCACTCTTTCCATCTTATAGATGAAGAAAATGAGGCACAGCAAGGTTAAGCACTTGCTCCATATCATGCAACTAGTAAGTCACTGAAAAAACTATTGGAATTCAGTAGTCCTCTGCTAGCGTTTGAACCCTTAACCGTAGTGCAAGGTTGCCTCTCACTTTGCAACCCATCTCTTGGTGCTATTCTGTAGAGGAGTTCATAGAAAGTCATAGTTCTTAACTCTTTCAAATGGCCGCTCTTGTCTCCAATGCCCTGGTGGCCTAGGGTACAGTGAGGCTCCACCTCCCCAAAAGTCATTGCAGGAAGAGAAGTGGAGATGGGAACAAGCTTTGTTCAAGGCCGTGCACACTCCAGAGCCCAACTGTTGAAGTGTCCACCCCCAAAGAAAGAAAAGGTGGCTCTATCAAGCAGGAAGCTTAGTACGGCATACCTGAAATCTGATGAAAAGGGAGGGTCATAATAATGACTTGTAGGCTCTGAAAATACTGAAAGGCTTTCTCATGACAGACGAAATCATATTCAATAATGATGAGTATTGGTATCATTATTATTTTTATATCTAATTTCTATAGAGAGCAGAGGTCTGCATGGCTTTTCTTAAAGGGCTAGCTCATAAATACTTCGACCTTATGGACTGCATGATCTCTGTTCTAGCCACTCAGTTCTGTCATAACGTGAAAACAGCCATAGACTATACATAAAGGAATGCATGTGACTGTCAACTTTATGTACACAAACAGGTTGTCATAGTTTATTGTCCCTGGTATAGAGCATTAGAGTTTATAGTGCTTTTTCCAATCCCTTACCCTATTGAATCTAGAGAAATAGGATTCCTAGGGAAGTGAACGACCCACTTGATCGTCATCAGCGATCTGGTGACACAAGTATAAACCATGCGCAAGTGCGCTGCTCCTGTGTCTAGTCCTCCAACTATAACCCCAGCCACCGCAGGAGACAGTATGGCAGAGATTGTTAAAATGGTTTCTTGCATATGGTAGCCATCATGGCAGACATGGGATGGCTTTCCTGTGCAGAATCTTTAACAAACCAGAATGCCTAATTTTCTTCCTTTGCTAGAAATTTAGTATTTACTGGAGTAAACAATTATACTACTGTGAATAATTGAAGGCAGGGCCCAGAATGATATTTTTTCCCCACGTTTGCATCCTCAGAACTTAAACCAGGGATCTCAAACTGAAAATCCTACAGGACCCAGATAGTTAATACTAATGGATGAAATAACGGAGTGGTAGGAACAGGGGCAAACAGGGGCCCATTTCTAAGAGGCAGCAGCTACTCAAGTTGAGACAAATGTTGCCTTGCAGAAATACTGGCCCAGTGCTGCCAAACACTGTTTTTTTTCCCAAGAGATGTCAGAAAACTATTTTAATGTGAAATATCCTGATTCTAAATATTGGCCATCTGCTTCCAACTGTAACAAAAGATCGTGGAGATTAACGAGGCAGGACAAATAGACCAAGTCTGAGGATCATATTTCTACTTACAAATCATCAGCTTTTGACCTCTGACCTTGCACATAGTAGGTATTCCACAAATGTTGACCAGATACATCAAATTTCCATTTTACAGATGGGGGTATGAAATTCAGTGATTACAACATGGTGCAGTGCTTTTCTTATTAAAGTGAAAACCAGCTCCTAGGAGCTCCAGCATTCTCTCCTCCTCACCTCTCTCTTTCATTAGAAAGCTATTGACAAATGTTTTCTCAATCAATTACTGTAATCAGTCAGCTGCAACATTTACAGGTCAGGAGAACATATCAACACCTGTCAAGAGGCCAGACAATCATGATTCCCATTTGTCAAATGTGCTGTCTCCCTCATTACATATGCAACTCCATTCGCAAGTGCAGAACATCACGAATAAAGGGCTGTCACAAGTCCCTTTAAGAAAACAGCCAGGAGAAACAAGATCATGGTAGAAGTGGACCCGGCTGAAAAACTCATGGTTACCCTACCACTTCAAACAATGCCCTGTAATGGAATAATTAAAACAGGCATCAGGATATGACATGAACGACCAACCTGTCTTTGACACAGAAGGGTAAGAGCCATGATGGGAGGCCTATATTTCTTCATAATCCTCCTAAATTGGGAGTTCTCCTAACATCTCCAGGGCTGGTGCACATCATTTCCCTGTTCTATGGAGCACTGGTAGTGGAGGAAGAAAGGGGAGAAGGGAGGTCTGCCTCTTCATCTATTTCACATATGAGGAGACTTCAGTCTGGATTCGTCAGTGAGTGACAGAATTCCTGGGGAAACCATATGGTGATTATTAAACATTTATATAATGCCATCTGTATACTCCATGCCTCATGAATCATAAATAAGACAAGAGCCCTTCTCAGCAAGCTGAGGATTTCTGTAAAAACTAAGCAGAGAAAGTGGAAGGAGGGCCAGTGAACAACAGCCTGTCAAGTGGTCCTGTTGAAAAGAAGTGATGGGATTCCAGAGGAAATCTGAAAACACTTGTGAGGCGGGCAGTGGCTTTGAGTTTAGCAGGGCTGGAAAAACGTGCCGGAAAAATCAATAATGGTAACCAAAAGAGTAACAGAAGCGACTTTTATTTTTTATTAATTTATTAATTTTTATGTATTTTGAGGGAGACAGAGAGAGTATGAGCAAGGGAGGGACAGCGAGAGGGAGAGAGAGAACCCCAAGCAGGCTCCGTGTTGTCAGTGCAGAGTCCTATGTGGGCCTTGATCCCATGAACCTCGAGATCATGACCACAGCCTAAATTCAGGAGTCAGATGCTTAACCAACTGAGCCACCTAGGTATCTCACAAGTTTTATTTTTTGAACACTTACTATGGGCTGGCCAGGAAGTTGAGTGCTTTACAACTGCAGTTTTACATAATCTCCAAGACTATCATATAAGTAGGGATTACCACTTCACCCTGTGGAAGAGAAAACTGAGCTCAAAAAGTTTACATGACTTACCCAATCCCAAGATCTCATAAGTGGCAGAGATGGAAACTGAGTCCCGGTCTGCAAGGCCTTAGGTAGTTTCCGGTAAGTCCCAAGAGTCCTGAAGACTCAATATTCTTTATTCTTTTTACCACAAGCTAGCTTTGATGTCAGGCCTCTGAAACAAATATGAGAGATAGCTCTGGCTTTGGCATCACTTTCCTCCCTGAACCTTATTCTTTTCCCCCTCCCCCTTAATGGCTGGTTATTATCTGGCAGTGTAATGAAAATATTGGTAATGATAATTATAAAAATAATAATGATAAGTACTTTTGATTACGTGTTAACTATGTGCCAGGATTGTGGTCCTTTGCACATATTATCTCCTCTAAGCTTCCTGAAAATTCTGTACAGTAGGGGTAATGACTTCCATTTTCTACCAGGGAAAATTGGGAGGTGGAGGGAATAAGCACCTTGTCTAAGGATGTGAAGTTATGTTTGCTTCGATCTAAGCATTGTGCTATAATTGTCAGTGAAATACAGGGATTTAGGCATGCAATACACCATCCTTTCAGCATAAAAGATCCCAAAGAGGGCAAGAAAGTAGCACCAGATCACAAAGTAGGGAGAAGCAGAGGCCAAACTGGACCCAGGATCCATGGACTCCTCTCCAAGTGCATTTCTATTTCTATTTCTATTTCTATTTCTATTTCTATTTCTATTTCTATTTCTATTTCTATTTCTATTTCTGTCATTTTCTTACCAGCTTCTGTAAACTGCCTCCCTGCAGGGGTTAAGAGTGGCTGTCATTTAAGCAAGCAGACAAAAAAGCACAAGGAATCCAGAATGATGCTTGCATTAAGACTTTGGAAACTATCTGGTTCATAATAGTTGAGCTGGGCTTAAAAACCAGTAAGGTCACCTTTACAACGGAGCTGATGCAGGTGGCTCTGACAGTTGGCATTAAGATGGTCAAATAAATGGACAGAAAGGAACAATAACTGTTGATTAAGCAGTAGTAGCAGATACACACAGATCTGGGTCTGCCTTACTCAGTGCATTTTTTTTTTCAAGGAAGAAAGCCATCAGTCCTGGAGATTTCCCGACCCAACGCGAGGATCTCTAATTTATTACATACATATCTTAGGCTGGATTTTTAGAGCAATATGATTTTTTATTTATAGGGGAATTTAAATACGGCATTTTTCAAAGTGTAAACTTCAGATTTAGCCTATCAGCTAGAGTCATAAATCACAGCTGTTTCATTTCCAAATCATTAGGGAGACTGAAAGCTTAAAGTATTTAATTTATCCAAACCACATGGGGTAGTTTATCATTGTGCATGATGTACCATTTTTTTATTTCAATGCTGACTAGTAAAATTGCGAACAAATCATGCTGAGTTTTGAGGATGAACGAAGGCAATGCAAATCTTCTAAATCTCCAAGAAATAGGTAACACGACAATCCCTGTGAAAATTTGCAGAAATGGAAGTTTATATAATACTTGGGCTATCTTCCTGATGTGACAAGGTAGCTCAGATTAGAACCCAGTTTGCATGGAATAAGTTGAAGGTTTTTTTTTTTTTTTTTTTGAGACAAAAAAGTGGTGGTTTGATAGATATACATGACATGACTGAATAAGATGGACACAAAATATTCTAGTCCCTTCTTGGTCAGAAAAGACATATTTCCCTCCCAGTTATAAAGTCTCTTCCTATAAATAACGTAAATCCTACAGCACTCACCTTGAAAATTTATCTTGTGTTAAAAAGAAAATGCGTCAGATTCTTTGAGGAGTATTTTTAATTGACTTAGAATTCCATGAAGCTTCGAGTCCAGGACTGGAGCGATTGGGTTACTTATCTCTTTTTAAGCCTAAGCGGTATGTATTCATTAAGATAACAAAGATTTAATATGTTAACAATGCTAAAACCTGGGATTTGAGCCCAGATCTATTTGGACTCCAAAGCCTCCAAGGTGAAGCAATCTCAGTGGTACTCACTGCTTTTCCTTTCAGAGAAAAACAGACAGCTCTGGGCGGGAGTAAGCTGATGCGAATGTAATCTTCTTAGCTTAAAATGGGTTACTGTGTCTCCCAAGTGTAACTCCACATTTACACATTGTTTTTACTTTTGTATTGAAGCTTTCGCTTCTATCTGCACTTCCATATTCATTGCAGCATTATTCATAATAACCAAGATATGAAACAACCCAAGTGTCCCTGACAGATAGATAGATGAAGAAAATATGGTGTCTACATACAATGGAATATTATTCAGCTTTAAAGCAGAAGGAAATCCTGTCATTTGGGATGACATGAATGAACCTGGAAGACATTGTGCTATATGAAATAAGCCGGCCACAGGAGGCCAAATACTGCGTTATTCCACTTATAGGAGGCATCTATAGCAGTCAAATTTATGGAAGTAGACAATGTAATTCTGGTTGCCACAGATTGGGGAAGATGGGGATGGAGAGGTGTCATTCAATGAGTATAACGCTTCAGTTATGCTAGATGGACAAGGTCCGGGTCTGGTGTAGAGCAGTGTCTATAGTTAACAGTACCATTTTGTGTATGTTAAGATTAGATCTCATGTTAGTATTCTCACCACAAGAAGACAAAACACACACATACATCAACAACAACAACAATAGGACATTAATTCCCTTGATCATGGTGATGGTATCGTGGGTGTCTGCCTATATTCTAACTCATCCAATTGTACACACTACATATGTGCAGTTTCTGTATATCAATTATTCTTTAAGAAAGAATTGGTATTACCCATTAGTCCAATATATGTGGAGATGAAAATTTGGTGAGGACTGGACCCAAAGTTATTTCCCAAGTTCATCCTATAGCTTTAGGTGACTCTAAAACCTTTACATGCACATGTCTTTACCAATCTCCAACACCGTTGAAATTGTGGAAATTATGAAACATTTCTGAGCCTTAGTTTTCTTATCTGCAAAATGGAGATAATAATGCCTTCCTTTGTAAATTGGTAAGATCAGAGGGGGCAGGGTAATGTAAAATACAAGCAATAACAATAGTACTGATTATTGAGTTGAAAGTTAATAGCTAACCTTAACTGAGTACTTAGCATGATCTAAACAATGCATATTTTTCATTTTATATAATCTTCAGTAGAGGCTAAAGAGAGAGGTAATATTATTTTTAGTTTTAAGGCAAGTAAACAGAGACTTCAGAGAGATTAAGAACTTGCCCCTAATTAAGGCATAGTGCACATTAGCATCACCTAAAGCTTCATGACTTTGCAGGGTAGCCTGAGACAATCTTGAAGAACAGAAGACGGGAATCTTCACACTCAGCTTTGGGGCAGGGTGGGGGATGGTCATGTGTCTGTGAGATATTTTAAACTTGGATGCATGTTCCCATGCCTCAGATCTGTCACATCTTACTGAAAATGCTTTAAATGGGCCATATATGGGAGCCAACAGTTTTCCCATCTCAAGGAAAGGAGAGCACTCATATTTAATAGGCATTGTTCATGTGGAAGGCTGCTCTAAAAGCTTTATCTCATTCCGTCTTCATAACAATGCAGCCTTGTGGGTGCTTATATCCACATTTGTAGGTCTAAAGATGGAAGTGCAGAGATGTTTTTAGCTATTTATACTCTGCTTTGATTTGCAAGGATTCAATAAAACACATTTATATGCTCATTTTATTAAAAGGGGAATTATGAATATAAGTATAAAAAGCCAGACTCATGGAAAATATGGTAGGGGAGAAGATGAAAACCAAAAGGTAAGTCAGGATTAATGTAGATATCATTGGGGTCCTATATTGATATTTAAATTGAGTTCCAGACAAATCTATGAGCTTCCTAGAAGCCAGGGCACAAAGGTAAACACAATTAGTTACATGATTTGTCTTGTCCAAGGAAAAGGAAAAGTACAGGTTAGTATCTCAAGAGCAGCAGAGTTCAAGGTCACAGAGTAGGAAGAAGTGGAAATACTGGCATTGGAACCAGGGTCTGCCTATCTCCCAGCCCCACCCCTCCACCAAAAGCTGTCTCCTACTATGTCTAGCTTGGGAAAAGGATGCTTTTACTGTGGTTTCGATCAGTACAGCTCTGCCTTCAGCACTCACCTTGCTTCAGTGTAATTAAAGTATTTTGTCATAGGCAAAAGCGAAAGATGTTATGTTAAGTTTTAATTCTCTGTGTGATGTAAATAATGTGGGCAGGTTTATTAATTTCCCTCTCCAGTTAATTCAGGCATGGGGCTGAAGGGTAGAAAGGGAGGAAGGAGGAGGCACCTCATGGCAGGCAGGTGCCCTTATAAACAAAACTGGCAGGTGTGTAGGGATGACAAGGGCAGCGAATGGAGCAATGTGTATTAGGGAGAAAAAAGGAAGGAAGTACAGAAATGAAAATGCGGTGGCAGCATCTGCTGTGAGCCAGGCACTACTCCAAGGACAGAGGAAGGCTGCAATTAGGAAAGCCTGGAGAAGTAGATTCCAAATGGGGATAACCGCACACCTTGGGTTTGGGGAGGGGCTTGGTAATCTTCCCTCTTGTCCTTTGTTAGCTTGAGGGCACATCCCCGACAGAGAATCCTGTCTATCTTATTGCCACTTGATGGCTCAGGACAGGAGGGGCTACATAGCTGGACACATCTGACTCCAGTCCTAGCTTAATATTCTAGTCTCATGAAAGTCCTCCAATCATTTTCCCTCCTGGATCTGTTGTTTCCTCTCCTGTGGTGTGGACATAGCCATTCCTTGGCTTCCTAGAAGGGTCAATCCACTCCTATAAATGAAAAGCTTTGGGAAACTACACATGGTGATGCCAGTATAGTGTAAGGAATTCGTAATTGAGTTTTCTCCAGGATTTCTGCTTCCCATGAGAACTCTACACAGCAGAATTCAGCCTTGTGACATTCATGCAAAGAGTAAGCAAAAAATAAGACAAAACAAGGCAAGCACATATTAATTTGAATAAGCTAACCATTCAATAAATGTGGAGTTGGTGAGCACAGCAGTCTGGTCATCTCTCTCAGGAGCCTAGCATTCAAGTGGTCTGAGCTCCATGCCAGCCATCCTACAAACCTCATCCTTTTATCCCAGTAAATCACCTACTATGAGGTAAGCATTGAGACTCCCATTCCACAGATTAGCAAAATGAAGGTTAGAGGGTTGACATGACTTTCTGAGGCCAATAAGAGACAGAACCAGGTTCCACCTCAGCCCATACTGTGTCCTTCAATATCTCTGTACCCGTCAAGACGCAAGAAGTCATTTGGAAACCCAACAAAGCAATGGCCATCAGGCTCCCCTAAATAAGGCTTAAGCTCTGGAAGGAGTTAATGTCCAAGTACACAATGATATAATTATGAGAAAAGACACTAAGATAGGATTTGAAAAGCCTCCTGTAGGAATGTCCCCCAGTGTTCTAGAAGGAATAGAGAAGAGTATGCAAGACCAAGAAAATGAAGTTCACTGGCTGCCTACCATCCTGGCATGGGGTCACTGTTAGGCAGATGGACGGAAAATACAAATAGCACTTTGACTTCCTAATGGGGTTGCTGTGTTTCAAAACAGCTTTACATATATTATCCTATTCACATCTGCCCTTCCTCCACACACTCCTCCACTGGCCAACCCCAACCCCCATTGTCTATCACTGGGGCTCCATTCGAGCTCAGTTTTGAGGGTGAGAGGGAGTGGTCTCTGGGAAGGCGGATCTGACCATGCCACTCTCCGACCATTCTTTTGATAACTTCTGATTAACTTTAGGAGAACAAGAGTCCAGATTCTTGGGCCAAGCAAAGGCCCCCTTCTCCTTCTTGCCTCAGTCCTGCATAATGTCCCATCATTATGCACCTGACACAGTCCCTACCTTGCTGAGCCACCGGCCTTTGTCATTCTAAGCACTGTTGCTCTTTTGGGCTCTTGCTCTTTCCTTTGCCTACACCTACCCTCCTCTTCTTTTCCCCATAACATCCTGTTCTTCTTTCAAGGAGCAGCCCTATTGTCAGCTAAGATTCTTCCAGTTAGAATCCCTGTTCCTTGTGTTTCCATTGTTTTTTTTTTTTTAATGTTTATTATTTTTGTGAGAGAGAGAGAGAGAGAGGAGGGGATGGGCAGACAGACAGACAGAGAGAGGGAGACATAGAATCTGAAGCAGGCTCCAGGCTCTGAGCTGTCAGCGCAGAGCCCAATGTGGGGCTCAAACTCATGAGTTGTGAGATCATGATCTGAGTTGAAGTTAGACTCTCAACCAACTGAGCCACCCAGGAGCCCCCACTCTGGTTATTCTAACAGACAGAATTTAATACAGCAAATTGTTTTAAATAAATGTGAGAGGACAATAAAGGCAAGAAGAAAAAAATAACAGTGAGTAACTGCAGGAAGCAGCTTTTAACCATGAGTAACAAAAAGGGGAAGGTTGGGGTAATCAGATTTAGAAAGTTCGGAGGAGGGAGGTAAGGAGAGGGTGCTGCCAGCTGGTCCAGGTGCTTCGGTGAAGCACTACGAGGCCTCAGTTTCCTTGTCTGATAATGCAGATGAATAATCTCTTCCTAAAGGGGCTGTTTTGAGGATTAAATGGGAAATTTAAGAGGGGTTAGCACTGTGCCTGTCACATCCTTCAAGAAAGGAAATTATTCGGGGCGCCTGGGTGGCTTAGTCGGTTAAGCGTCCGACTTTCGCTTAGGTCATGATCTCGCGGTTCGTGGGTTCGAGCCCCGCGTCGGGCTCTGTGCTGACTGCCAGCTCAGAGCCTGGAGCCTGTTTCAGAGTCTGTGACTCCCTCTCTCTCTGACCCTTCCCTGCTCACGCTGTCTCTCTCTCTCCTAGAAATAAATAAAAAATAAATAAAATTAAAAAAAGTGTTTAAAAAAAAAGAAAAGAAAGGAAATTACTCTTGCCCAATGTTAGGGAGCTGCTAGCGTGGCAGGATCTTATTTCTGTCTTCAGTCCTGCCATCTTGCCTGTAGGGTTGGGTTGACATGAAGATTACAGATAATCTGTATAAGAATGAGCAATAACTCCCTCAGAATCAATGGACAGTTCCTTTTTTTTCAGTTGCACAGCCACTCCACCTTCTCCCCACCCCCAAAAGCCTGGAATAACCTTGACTTCTTTTTCTTCATGTCATATCTCACAAATGCCATCAGCAAATCCTCTGGCTCTGCCTGGAGAATATGTGCACGATGGGACCTCAGTGTTTCTGCTGTTGTCTCTGTAACCCCACTTGGATTACTGCAGGTGCCTCCTGCCTAGTCCCCTGTCTCCATCCTTACCGCCTTTTGGCCTAGTCTCCACTCAGCAGACAGAGCTAGCTTGGAGAATGTGAATTTGACCAAGTCACTTCTCTGCAATCCCCTCACAGCAGAAGCTGGGGCTCTTACAGAAGTTTACGAAAGCCTATGGAAGCTTCGAACCATGCCTAGGTGCAGCTTCAACTATGACCACATGCAACCCTTATTTACTGCCCTTCTTTGTGTTCACTGAACACTCCCAGAACACCTCCGAACCTTTGCATTTTGTTGTTCTCTCTCCCTGCAAGGCTCATTCTATTTGCAAAACTAAGTCCTCACATCCCTTGAATCTCTGCTCAAGAATTGCCTTCTCTGCTCAAGAATTGCCTAGTTGATATGGCCTTTCCTGACCACCTCATGTAAAACTGTATATGCTTTCCTTCATGACAGCCATGGCCACTGTGTTGAGTTCTCTGCCCCTGCTTTCTTTTCTCTATGTTGCCCTTACCATGATCTAAACCCTTGAATATATGAATAATGACTCAGTGGTAGCTTTATTTATTGTCAAAAAAAAAAAAAAAAGTCCTGGGATCTAATCCTGCATTGTTGTTTTACCAGCTGTGGGAATGACTAGCTGTGAACATTATGCTTAACCTTTGCCTGGCAGTGAAATGTTGATGGTAATACATGCTTATAATGTTTTGCATGTTTTGTTTTAGTTGCTTGTTTTGTGAGAAGTGAATGGAATATTGTTTCCAAACAGTCTAAACAGGGTGCCTGTCATACACCATGAATCAATTAATATTAACTGTCTCCCACTTGATTGAATGCATTCTATTCAATTTGTTTTGATGAGCATTTATTGAGTGGTATTTGTAAGTTAAAAAATTAATTTAGAGGTTCCCCTTTAAAAAGCATCCATAATCATGAATATGGAATTAGTTGTGAAAATGAGTATGTATTTAGATCAGGGGAAAAAATCATAATAGATTTGGCAAGTATAATGTTAGAAAAGTCTAAAAGAAATATTTTAGTTAATTTTTAAATACAACTTTATAATAGTTTTTTCTTACTTTTTGGGGGACTGTCCATCTTTTGATCTCCCTTCCTGATGACAATGATTTCTCCGTATCATTTTCATTAAAGGGCCTTGGGAAATAACTTAGTCTTTCCTCCAGAGGGGCTGACAGGGATTTGTTGTTTATTTTTGATAGCTGGGATGCATAAAACATATGACCTCACCTACAAGGAGACACACTATTTGTAGTGCTAAAGATTTGTACCCTATGAACGTTGGAATGCAGATACATCCTATTTCGTGTGATTCCAAGCAGAGAGGAAAAATGCATAATACATTTATAATTGTATCTGCTGCATTATCTGTATCCTGTCAAGAAACTTGCTCTGCTTTGACTGGGCATCTGGACGATTCTTCGGGATCACCTTGACTTTTGCTGTTGAACCAATCCCACTTTACCAAATAGAGGCTTGTCTCTCACTGTCCAGAATTATACTCTGAAAGACTGTCCTGAGATGTAGAAATGCAGAGGGACTATGTGAAATATTATTGTTTGCAAATATTGAAGATAATCGAAACACCATAATTTGTTCTCTCTACCCTCATCCTTAACAAAGAAGTCTTTTCAACAAAATTTTAGTTTTTAGTTTAAAAATATTTATGTCATGTATAATATTTTAGCTCTATTGTTTACTCATTTAATAGTATCAGTAATTCAGTATAGAGGAAAAAATTAAACTCATAAAGCATAGTGATCCCAGGAAGTAGAATACATGCACAGATGTATATATCCACTGATCTAATTTTGTTATAGGCTTGTATGTCGGGGTTATCAATGAAAGACCCTAATGCATAAAAATATGCATTAAATACAAGATTGCTATATCAAATCACCATAACAATTAAACTCATTTAGGGACTTTTAAGAATGATATAAATGTTGAGATTTACAAAGTGCAATTACTTCCTTTGCAACTCTGATGAAAAATACAGAATGTGAACCTAAAAATGTGCAAGGGGGAAAATAACTTTTACAGTTTTTTCATTAAGTTATGTCAGTAACTCATTAATCAGATAGTGTGATAGGCAGATTACTGTTTCCCAAACATGTCCATATCCTACTCCCCAGAACCTATGAATATGTTAGGTTTAGTGTCAAAGGAGAATTAATGTTGTAAATGGAATTAACATTGCTAATCAGTTGAATGTGCAATAGGAGATAATTTTACATCATCCAGGTGGGCCCAGTGTAATCATAGGACACTCCAAAGACAAAGAGGAAGGCTGAATAAGGAGAAGCACATAGATGTGACCTGACAAACACTTGACTTGATGATTTAGGCTTTGAAGATATGGGACCACAAGCCAAGGAATGTGGGTGGCCTCTAGAAGCTGAAAAAAACAAGGAAATAGATTCCCCATATAACCTACCAAAACTAAAGCAAAAAGAAATAGAAAATGTCAGTCACCCAGCAATGAAATTGAATCAGTAGGAAAAAACCCAACAATAAACAACCAACCAAACAAACAAAAAACTCCCCCCAAACAAGTCCAGGACCAGATGTCTTCACAGGCAAATTCTACTAAACATTTAAAGAAGAGTTAATACACATACTTCTCAAACCATTCCAAAAAATACCAGAGGAAGAACAGCTTCCAAGCTCATTTGATGAAAACAGTATCACCCTGATACCAAAACCCAGATAAAGACACAACAACAAAAAAGAGAACTACAGGCCAATAACTCTCATGAATATAAATGCAAAAAGACCTCAACAAAATATTAGCAAACCAAATCCAGCAATATGTTAAAAAAATCATACATCATGCTCAAGTGCGATTTATTTCCAGGATGTAAGGGTGGTTTAGTATTCACAAAACTATCAACCTGATATGTCACATCGACAAGAGAAAGGATACAAACCACATGATCGTTTCAATAGATGCAGAAAAAGTATTTGACAAAGTATGACACCCATTCATGATTAAAAAAAAAACCCTCCACAAAACAGATCTACAGGGAACATATCTCAACATAAAAAAGGCCTTATATGAAAGACCCACAGCCAACATCACACTCAATGGTGAAAAACTGAGAGTTTTTCCCCTAAGGTCAGGAACAAGACAAAGGTGTCCACTCTCACCACTTTTATTCAACATAGTACTGGAAGACTTAGCAAGAGCAATTAGAAATAAAAGGCATCCAAATTGGTAAAGAAGAAGTAAAACTCTTCTTATATGCAGATAACATGATACTATATATAGAAAATCCTAATGATTCTACCAAAAACCTGTTAAGAACAAATAACTGAATTCAGTAAAGTAGTAGGTCTCAAAATCAATGTGTGGATACCTGCTGCATTCCTATACACTAATAATGAAGCATCAAAAGTGAAATTAAGAAAACAATCGCATTTATAATTGCATTAAAAACAATAACATATCTAGGAATAAACGTAACCAAAGAGGTGAAAATTCTGTACTCTGAAAATAAAACACTATGAAAGAAACTCAAAATGATACAAAGAAATGGAAAGATATTCCATGCTCATGAGTTGAAAGAACAAATATTGTTAAAATGTGTATACTACTCAAAGCAATCCACAGATTTAATGTGATCCTTATCAAAATATCAACAGCATTTTTCACAGACCTAGAACAAATAATCCTAAAATTTGTATGGATCCACAAAAGACCTTGAATAGCCAAAACAATCTTGAAAAAGAAAAACAAAATTGGAGGTATCACAATTACAGGTTTTAAGTTATATTACCAAGCAGTAGTAATTAAAATAGTTTGGTACTGGCATAAAAATAGGCACATAGATCAATGGAATAAAACAAAATCCAGAAATAAACCCACAATTATATGATCAATTAATCTGTGACAAAGGAGGAATGAATATACAATGGGAAAAAACAGTCTCTTCAACAAATGGTGTTGGGAAAACTGGACAGCCACATGCAAAAGAATGAAACGTAACCACTTTCTTTCACCATGCACAAAAATAAACTCAAAACAGGTTAAAAACCTACATGTGAGACCTGAAACCATAAAAATCCTAGAAGAGAGCACAGGTAGTAATCTCTCTGACATCAGCTGTAGCAACATTTTTCTAGATATGTCTCCTGAGGCAAGGGCAATATAAGCAAAAGTAAACTATTAGGACCACATCAAAACAAAAACTTTCTGCACAGTGAAGTAAACAATCAACAAAACTAGAAGGCAACTACTGAAAGGGAGAAAATATTTGCAAATGATATACCCAATAAAGGGATAGTACCCAAAATATAAGAACCAATACAATTCAACACTAAAACAACAAACATGCCAAATAAAAAATAGATAGAAGACATGAATAGACATTTGTTCAAGGAAGACCTACAGATGGTCAAAAGAACTGTTAAAAGATGCTCAACACAACTCATCATTAGGGAAACTCAAATCAAAACTACAATGAGATATCACCTTACACCTGTCAGAATGGCTAAACTCAACAACACAAGAAACAAATTTTGGCAAGTATGTGGAGAAAAAGGAACCTTCTCCCACTGTTGATGGGAAAACACATTGATGCAACCACTGTGGAAGACTATACAGAATTTTCTTTAAAAATTAAAAATAGAACTACCCTATGATCTAGGAATTGCACTACTGGGTATGTATGTGCCCCCAAAATACAAAAACACTAATTCAAAGTACTACATACATCCCTATGTTTATTGCAGCATTATCTACAATAACCAAATGATGGAAGCAGCCCAAGTGTCCATTGAAAGAGGAATGGATAAATATGTCGTATTTATCCATATATCGTATCGTTTATTTATACGATATAATAAAATTCAGACATAAAAAGGAATGAAATCTTGCTATTTACAATGACATGGATGGAGCTAGAGAATATGAAAATAATACTATACTATACTATAATTAATATCATACTATAATTAATATCATATAATATTATAATGTTAAGTGAATTAAGGCAGAGAAAAACAGATACCATATGATGTTACTTATATGTGGAATTTAAGAAACAAAACAAATAAGCAAAGGAAAAAAGGAAGAGAGGCAAAACCAAGAAATAGATTCTTAACTCTAGAGAAAAAAACTGATGATTACCAAAGTGGGGGTGGGTGGGGGAATGGAAGAAATAGGGGATGGAGATTAAAGACTACATTTATAATGAAAAAATAACATAAAATAGAATCAAAGAATTAAAAAAAATAAATTGTTGTTGTGCCCCTAAATTTACAGTAATTTGTAACTGCTACCCTAGGAAGCTAGTATGTCTGGTAACCAACACAACCTTTAATACCATGTTTTAAAGAAAAAAAATAATGCTCTTTAATACTTCTCCAAGTAATTAAAATACTGAATTTAAAAGGAGTGAAGGAGTACATATTCATGTCAAGTCCATGTATATAGCAGTCTGATTTTTCTAGAATAATGGTCCTCAGACGTTAGCAGTTACCAGAATCACCCAGAGGACTTGTTAAAACATTGATTGCTAGACTTATCTCCAGAGTTTCTGATTCAGTAGTTATGGCTGGGGGACAAGACATTGCCTTTCTAATAACTCCCCAGGTGACACTGGTGCTACTGGTCTGAGGACCACACTTTGGGAACTAGTGATCCAGAAGAAGGCTGAAAGACAGAAGTGACAGTCATCTTAGGATGTGTTAGAAATTTCATACATTAATACTTACATGCTCTGTTCACAAAATGTCTCTTTAACCCATACTCAAAGCCCTGTCTAAGGAACAGAGCCCTGTTTTTATTTTCATTGTTTAATGTTTATTTATTTATTTTGAGAATGAGAGACAGCAGGGGAAGGGAAGAGAGAGAGGGAGAGAGAAGATCCCATGCAGGTTCCAAGGTGTCAGCACAGAGCCTGACATGGGGCTAGATCCCATGAACTATGAGATCACGACCTGAGCTGAAATCAAAGAGTTGGACACTTAACCAACTGAGTTACCCAGGAGCCCTGAGCCCCGTTTTTAGACAGGGTTATTTTATTGCCAATTTTAGGAAAATTGAATATAGTTGTTATATGACTAAATAAATAGCAGGGGACATTGGCATTTATAATAAAAACGAAGGAAAACAGACTCTCTGACAGTGGGGCAGATGTCAGAAAATAGGGCATGCAGACGTATGGAGTTAAAATATTTAAATGCCTGCTTCCATTTAATGAAGGGACAATAAATCATTAATACTTTATTAGAAGTACTGTACCGAAGCCACTAGCTACATGTGGCTTTAAGAATCTGAAATGTGGCTGGTCTGAATTGAGATGCACTATATGTATAAAACACGCATGGAACTTTGAAGAAATGGTAACTTCAGGATATATTAAGATATATTATTAAAATTAATTGTACCTGCTTCCTTTTACTTTCTTTAAACATGGCTTCTAGGAAGTTTAAAATCACCTAAGTGGCTCACATTAGATTTCTATGGGAAAGCACCGCCCCAGAAAGTGTCACTGTATTACATGTTAGCAGTATATTTGTCCTGTTCTGAGTAAGAACAGCAGGACGGGAGGCTGGGGGTTCAAGACTATTGAGTTCCTTCGGGCAGAATGACTAATCTGCCTAGTGCACTCTGGAGACAGTCTTTCATGGTGCACGGCCTGTGGGGGATGTTTCTTTTATATTTGTTGAAAGAAAGAATGAAGACATGAATGGATGAAAGAGTAAAAGGTTTGTATTCTGTTTAAGAAAGAGGAGAGTGTTTCATAAACCTTTCTAGCAAAAGTGGATAGGATTTTAGAAACCATAGGCTGTAAAGGTTCCAATAAGCTTGTTTTCTGAAAAATACATGAAGGAGAGGTGCCTTGTTCTAACAATTCAGGATAGATGATGTGTGACTGTCTTTAGATTTAAAATGCCTCTTTCCCTCCAAACAACACATAAATATTTAAGTAACAATTGTACTGTAACTTAGTAGCTCCTGAATCATTTATTGAATGTACTTGGATTTGACATACTTATCATCCTTGAATTAAGAAGTGGTAAGATATGAAGTAAAAACTCGTGGAATAAAACTCTGAAGGTTTGAGGTGGAGTCTCTCAAATCTGCCATTTATTAGTCACAGAGGTCCCCACGTTATGCATCTCACCTTATTCAAAGGGTATCTTAGGTGCACTGTTCCCCAAGGCACATATTGTAATTTTAGGCAGGCAGGATTTTTTTTTTTTCTCTGTGCACGGAAGCCCCAAACGCTCTTGTGTCCAAGCACAAACTGAAAACAAGAATCCGAGGGAGGTGGAGGGAGGGAGAGAAGCTGTCCTTTGTTCTGTTCTTGTGAAGATTTGTGCTGCTTCAGCTTGCATTCGTTATTCAGTGCTATTTCTGAGTGAATCCTTCCATTATACATCACAGTTAAGACTAGAAAGCAACCAGGTGAATGCATGTGAAATAGTTTAATTTAGCACCAAATACGTAAACAAAAATGAAATACAGGGTAAAGTAAACACATTTCTTTCATTGAACTTCAGTGAAAAGTATTTTGAATACAATATAAAAAAGGCATGTGATAGTGTGTGTTGCTGCTGGGTCAGTGTGGCCATTTAAATTCAAGTTAGAATGAATTAAAATGAAGTAAAATTTAACATTCAGTGTTTTCATCGTATACACTGTATTTCGAGTGTTTGTGGGTACACGTGGCTAATGGCTACTGTCCTGAACAGCGTGTAGAACATTTCCATCCTTCCAGAAAGTGCCATGGGATAGCGCTTCCTTAGACAACTACTCTATTAACCTACCTAAACTTGCTTTCCTTGTCTGAGAAAAGGGAAGAATAATGATTCAGTTCTTATTTAGAGCAGAGGAATTCTGCCAGAGTCAAATGTTCATAAAAGTGCAATGCAGATACCATACAAAGGTGAATTATTGTCATTATCTGCATCGGGAGGAGGTTAGAGATGAGGATGGGTTATACCAGACAAATGGCTGGGCATTCACTATGTGTAAAGCTGAGACCTTTTCTTGGTACGCCTGCCTAGTATATTTTGGCTGAATGTAAGTACGTGACTGAACTTGACCTCTCTTTTGCTCCACCTGACATCTTTTTGGTCCACATTTTCTACTCCACGCACTGGTGCAGTCACCAGCTACCATGGAAGTCAACCCTAACAGCACCTGGCCTCAGCTGCACCCTCTAACTCTTGCTTTCCACCTGGGTATTTTATGACATGGCCAATGTGAGGTACCTAAAGGAATCTGCTCAGACATTCTGAGGTATATGCAGCCCTGAGAGTATGAGGGAAGTAGCACCTCCTACAATCCTTGACAAATGGGGGATGGGGGCAGGTACCCCTCATTTATCCCTGAGGCAGCCGTCACGTAATGCATTCCTTAAAGTTCCTCAGCGGGACTGAGCCCCAGTGGGCGATCACCTGGACAGTGCACCCTGGCCAGGCTTTTCTTCATTCCCTATTTCACCCTTCACCATCCATCTTCCGTCCCTTGAGGTCGCTTCTGCATAATAAACTCCCTACGGGACGTTGTCTGGACTCTGCTTCTCTTGGGGGCACCCAGGTTAAGACAAGGCTTTTGAATGATTTCCCGCTCTTCATCCACAAATTTTCTCGAGGTCATTTGAGATTTGGAATTTGAACAAGTTGCTTAATATCTTCCATGACCTTGAGCCTAAAGACAAAATTAGTCATGTCAATTAGGCTGCCAATTCTTACTACATCTGCAGAGAGAACATTTATAGAGATTGGAAGAGGCAGGGATATGCAAGAGTCTCCACGATGACCCAAATCCCTAATGTGATATAAAAGTCAGTACGCTTTCAGTGAAGTGATTAATGTGTGCCTGAACTGTGCCTGTCAATGAGATTTAATAGGAACAAAGATGTGTGTGTGTGTGTTGTTTGTTTGTGTGTGTGTTTTGTTTTTTTTTTTTTTTTTTACCCCCAGGTTGCTTATAAATAACATTAAAACTTGAGCTTTGATGTCAGAGGATCTGAGATCCTGTTCCTTATCTCAAAATCACATTTGGGGGTGCCTGGATGGCTCAGTCAGTTAAGTATCCGACTTCAGCTTAGGTCATGATCTCCCATTTCGTGGGTTTGAGCCCTGCTTCAGGCTCTGGGCTGACAGCTCAGAGCCAGGAGCCTGCTTCAGATTTTGTGTCTCCCTCTCTCGCTGCCCTCCCAACATGTGCTCTGTCTCTGTCCCCCTCTCTCTCTAAAAAACAACAACAACAAAAAAGCAAAAATAAATTAAAAATATTTAAAATTTAAAAAAAACCCACATTTGTTTCTTTCATGTTGCTTTGTAACTGCCTATTTAGAAAGTAGACTGTAAGCTCAGTGAGGGTAAGAACTATGTCCTTTTACTCATCCCTTTTCCCTGGCACCCAGGATGGGGCCTGACAGATAGAAGGTACACAGCACACGTTTGTAGGTTTAATGAATGACTAACAAATAATATTTATTGATATTTTACTTTGTGTTAGGTCAGGGGCTGGCAAATTATAGTCAGTGAGCCAAATCCATCCTAGAATTTGTTTTTGTAAATCATATTTTATTGTAACACAACCGTGCCCATCCATTTCCATGCTGTCTAAGGCTGCTTGTAAGCTGCAACGGCAGAGTTGAGTAGCTGTAGCAGAGACCAGAGAGCCCACATGGTCAAACATATTTACCATCTTGCCTTTTACACAAAAAGTTGCCAATGCCTGTGTTAGGCTATAGGGTGCAAAAAAGCTGCATTTTCCATGTGTGCCATGACATGAAAAAGGTTGGGAAAGTCCATGATAAACTTCTACTGAATAGATGCCATTGTTCTAGAATACCACATACCAAGGTAGAGAGAGCTGTCTGGCTATAGAACTTTAACGTATGCAGTGGGGAGAGCTAAAAGCCCTAAAAAAAAATTTTTTTTAAGTGTTTATTTATGTTTGAGAGAGAGACAGAGTTTGAGTGGGGGAGGGGCAGTGAGAGGGAGACCCAGAATCGGAAGCAGGCTCCAGGCTTTAAGCCTTCAGCACAGAACCTGAGGCTGGGCTCAGGGACCATGGTAGGGTTTGACCCCAGGAACCGCAAAATCAGGAATGGAACGGAAATCGCAGGCTTCACCTACTGAGCCACCAAGGAGCCCCAAGCTAAGAGCCTTTTGAGCAAGTCCTAAATAAAACATGCACCTAGACAAGCCTACTATTTCTCTTGCTGTAGCGTCTTCGTAGCCTTAGCTGTGGGTAGAAGAAATTGCTCTTTATTTCTCCCCCAAACCCCCTGCTTAGAATATCTGAGTTCTAAGATAATACGATACAATAATCATAGCTACCAATTTATAGAGAGAGGGTGAACTCCTGTGTCTATTTTGTGTTGTATCCGGACTGAGTCCCCAGATCCCAGTCCAGTGCTTGTACGTGATAAACATCTGCAGAAATTATGGGATTCTCACTATTCTATCATAATAGGATTCTCCGAATTCTTTTATGGTATTATTGATGAGGGCTAGTTCAATCAGGAGAAATAGTCTTGTTTGCTGCAGATACAGAAGCTACGGAAGTGACTGTCACACAACTAGCACATGGCGGAGGTAGCCTCAAACTCAGGTTCGCCTGACTCAGCACTGGATTCCCTGACCTGTCGCTAAGTACCTGTGCTCTTCAGCCAGCTTTGTCACTCACCATTCTTGGGCTTACGCAGAGTTGGGAACTAAATGGATGATTGCTAAACTCATTTCTTCATTTTGGAAGGTACTAAAGCAATAGAAGCTATTGTTTATAGCCATGAACTGAAAAGACTGGCTTGGTTTGACTGAGGTGGGAAAAATATTTTTTAAAGTAGGGGACAAGTGAAGGAATTTCATGGTGGCTAAGCAGTGCAATCAAATGAGTTTTATTTTACAGAGCTTTAGGCTTCCATGCTACAACTCGGTCAGAAATCACTAGAGTAAGACTCAAAGGTCAAGTTGACCAGAAAATAAAAAAATCAAATGGACCAAATGGAAGAGACAAAGCAAAGCCCCCTTTGCTTTCAAACTACTACCCTCTATTCAGAGCTGGAAAGGGCTTATCTCGGTTGCTTCATCTCATGATAGCACTTTGCATGGATTCTCTTTGGTTTTCCCAGTGCAGTAAATCTTAGCTTTCTTTAACCCAAGGTTCAGGTTTTTTTTTTTTTTTAAGTATTATGTTTTTGTCGTTTAATTCTAAGAATCTGTTTCTTCCTCTGTTCATTTTGAAGTTCAAAGTCATGTCCTTTAAAATCTTCTACAGTCAGGTCACCTTATCTATGACCTGCCATCTTATCAGTTTTATTATCAAAGCCTCGGTGTGGCTTCAGAGCACAGGGTTTATTTTTTACTTTGATGTCCTGACTTGCGCTGGGCTGCACGAGTCATTCAGAAAAAGGTGGCCCAGGGACATGCAGGCTATTCTCTCTCCTTAATTCCCATAATTAATTGCCTTTTAATCAGTGGCAATGACTCTGGCAAATGAGCCTGCCAAATATTTGCTTACTCCCCTTATAAGCCATTCAGCCACGGCCACCGAACCCACACACTTTGTTGCAGATGGAACATGAGGAGCTGGCTTGGGAATACTGAGCCAAATCTTAATGTTGCTAGGCTTTCGAGGGCTTCAGGAATTATGAAGGCTTTTCTGATGCAACATTACGAGGACTTTTTCTGATACAACTTATACTCAATTTTTGAAAGTGTTGTAGCAAAATGTTTTGAAGTCGGGTGTTCTTTTCTCAATGAATATTTACTTGTTTTAAGGGCTCGGGTAGTGCTGATGACAAGACAGATTATGCCTCTGCCTTCATGGACATTCTAGCGCAGAGAGAAAGAAAATATTTTAAAAAACAATATGCACATTAATAAACAAATAAGCAGTTAGTGATACGTGGTATGAAGGGACTAAAGAAGGAGGAGGGGATGGAGAATGGGGTGAGATGTTAAAGTTGGGGTCAAGCCAGGTGTTGACGAAGGGGTGATATCTGAGCAGAGACTTGAGTGATAAGAAATAGCCAGGCATGTGAGAAACTGGTTGGCAGTGGGTCAGGGAAGTCCAGGCAGATGTGAGACCGTAAGTATGTGAACTCTGAGACAGAAAAGAGCTTGGTGTGTTTGGAGAATAGAGTGGAGCCAGTGTGGTTGGAGTTAAATAAACATGGAGGGTAGTAATTCAAGATGAAGTAAGAGATGTTGGTAGGGGCCAGGTAGTGCTGGACCTTGTCGTGCCTTGTAAGGGATAAATAGGCACCAGCTGTTCTGTAAACCATGCGAGGTGCCAGACACCGGGGCCATATAGATGAGTGAATCACATTTGTGGACCAAATCAGTTGCCCTGAGGGACTGGCCTCCTTGCATATATAAAGTGCCTCCACCACCTAGGGTTTCTGTCACTCCCAGATGCTCCCAGAGTTCCAGAACTTGCCCCTCACACTCCCCATCCTTTGCTCCTTAGGCACAGTCAGGGCCCAAGGCTCCCACCTAATCCTTTGTCAATGGACATGCTTCTAGGTTTCTCAAATCTGACTCTATCCCTACCTCTTCCTGCCCTCCAAAATCTGTTTTCCTGAAATTCATGGTTGAGCCATGAACAAGTCCCCTAGGTTCGAATTTCTTTCTGAAAAGTCCTGTCACCTCTTTGATCTGAGCAAAGTCTTTTGTCACCTGGTGAAGCAGCTTCCCTTGCAAGCCTTCCATTGGTGGCTGTTTCATCTCCACACCCCACATAACATAGGGCCTGAGGGTGAAGGAGTTATTCCCTCTCCCCATGATGTGTTTTCCTACTTCAAAAATCCCAGTTGCTTTTAAGCATATCAAAAGTACCCAAAAGTACCAGGTACGGAGTACAGAGACACAGAAGTATAGAGGAAGTGCTTCCAAAGTGTTGGCTTTAATTATATATTTTATTATTTCATTTTTGTTTTTTAGCACAAGAGGGGAAGTTTGTGGTGAAAGACATAGCCTTTGGAATCATATTGCTTGGGTAGGATCCAAGCTCTGCCATTGTTTATTTGTGAGATTTAGGGCAGGTTAGCTAATGTCCTTGGGACTCTGTTTCTTATTCTTAAAATGGGGATAGGGTAGATGGGAACTCTGAATGGTGCTTGGCCTATTATAAGTGCCATATAAATGTCTGTTATTTGTTGTTGTTGTTGTTAATTGATTGATGACTTGAGTATCTGGCTTACGTCTTCCTCTCTTCTCTTCTGCATGATACATCCTTGGCAAATTCAGCATCCATGAAATTGGATCACTATGACTATGATCATTCAGCCTTTGGTGTCCTTGGCTCTAACCATTACCTCCTCTTCCCCACCTCAGCCACCTACTACATGTCCATTCCCTAGTCTTTGTTATCTCCAGCAAATGCATCTCTCTCAAATGGTGATTTCATACATCCCACTTGCTTATTATCATCTCTCTTGCTAGCTTATTCATTCCAGCATTTGCCCTCCAGAGATTGACATCATTGACCTTAAATCCATTTACATCTCCACATCTTTGGGCTTTCTGGTACCTGGAAGGGCTTCAGTTTGCATTGGTAGACTATTACAAGTCTCCCCAGAAGAATGGGGATTTATGAAAAGTTGCGCTTACTGACAATCCCCCAATGTGATAAGTCCTGGTAGCTTATGTTAAATACATAATCATTACACAAATCAAGTGTGTATTAGCCATGCAGGAGACAGCCACCAAACTTACCCTGGGTTAGCAGGAGGAGAGGTTTGTAAAGTGACTCTATGCAAAGGTTTGGAGAAATGAACAGGAAAGAATGCAGGATTGTCAACAGCAGTGAGCTGTCGTTACCCCCGGGTCTGAAGGCCAAGGGGAAGATCTGAATAGAGAAGGCTGCTTCACTTAAGGACAGAGCCAATGCAGCAGAGAGAAGTGGGTGTGTGAAGGGTGGAGCTGGCAATCAGCAGCAAGAACTTACTTCCTCTGTCCCTTGACCTCTTGCACCTCACAACCAGAAGCCAGACGGTGAAGAGCTTGCATCCATATTGGCCAGGCTAGCAGAATGAAAAATGTGTGGAGAATAGATCTCAAAGGGAAGGCAGAAAGTATCTAACACATGAATTAAACTCTTATTTTTATAAGATGCATGCTTTAGAAAGTTAGTTTGTGCCAAAGCTCCCGCCTGGTGTCTTTATGACTTCTACAGACAATAAGAGCTCCAGGGTGTCATATTTGTCAGCCTGTGACACAAAACTGAACGTGTTGGGCTGAGAATGTCCTGGTGTCCTTTTCCTTTGGAGGATGTACCTGGGAAATGTTGGCAGGCCCTGTTTATCATATTCCTGAGAGCTGAAATTGTGCTTCATTTTTCATTTTAGAGAGTTTTGACTAGTTTATATATATTATTTCCTGCCCACTCTTCTTGTCTTTGTCCGCTTTCAGGTCTCTATAAAACAAGGTTTGGGAAATTCAAGATTCTGGGGGTTGGGAAGGTGTTGAAGACAAGTTGGTGGGACATGATATATATGAATTGCATCGCTCATTAAAATTAAATATTAAATCAGGGAATTACAATTGCCATTGACTCTTGTGCTTGGTCCTTAAGAGAGTGAATTAAGATCTAGTCAGAGTCAACATTTTAACTTTATTTTCTGTACCTGTAGACTGAGTTAACCCCATATTAACAATGGAATATTGTATTTTTCATGCATTTGTTCTTTTGTTCATTCATTCCATGACTGTGCTTTGATTATCTATTTGTACCAGCTCTCTGCTACATTGGAGTGGGGTAGGGGACAGTGCTAGACCATAAATGAGGAGAAAAATGGTTTCTGTCCTCTGACAGTTGACTAAAAGCCTGGCAAATTCTAGATTCTGGTTTACTAGTTTGCCTGACAATGCCCAGCTATTGCTGGGACTTACCTCCTGAGAAATATTAACAACAATAATAATAGTTTAATATTTAGTGAGTATTTCCTTTATGCCAGAAACTCTATTAGGCTATTTTTCATTTTCTTTTAAAAATGCAAAAAATGCATGTATAGAATTTGAAAATTCATCTTATACTATAAGGCTTATTATAAAACTCAGAGGCCACTATTTTTAAAATCATCTGACCTGTTCTTCTACTATTTATCTCGTTGCCTAATAACATGTTCATATTATAATTGCTTGATTTAACATTTTTGGATATGTGTCTTTGGCTTCCTATTTGGAAGATAAGGAGTTCAATCTCTTCTATACATCTATACACTGAGCACGCCCCACCTTGTCCTGCTATAACAATATTCAGTGTTTAAATTAGTATCGACGATGTATTCCTTATGGCTGAGCCACATAGTGTGATATTATGATATTTTCTTTTTTTCTTTCTTTTTTCCATGTTGGTATGTGTTTTGGGAGATAAAAATTGCCCTACTTTTTCATTTGTTACATGCAACTGTCACAAATGCATCCACAAACTCTCTTCCAGGTGGTGAAACTCTGAATATTATTGTCAAATGCATGAAGTAATATGTCAGTTGAGGTTTTTTGGTTTTTTTTTTTTTGACCCCTCCCCCACTTTGTAGGCATCCTCCCGGGTTCCTCTGTCTCCTGCTTCAGTTTCATCTTGTTGCTCTCCACACTGGCTTACCACAGTGAACTTGGAGTTCGTTTTAGCATCATCTTGGAATTACCTCTTTTTCTCTGCTAAGTTGGATTTCCCATTTTCTGGATCTTTTCCCTGTCTGACTCCCCTTACTCTGATGGAGTATGGCTTCCAAAGCTTTCTGAGTAAAGCTGTCTGGTAGGAAATATTTTGAGACCTTGAATGTCTAAAAATATCTTTATCTCCTCATACACTTGACTGAGAATTTAGAGGGCTGTAGTATTCTAGGTTGGAAACAATATTTGCTCTGGTGCTGGGTTATATTATTCCACTGCCTTGAAGTCTTGAATGTTGTTCTTAAGCCAGATGTCATTCTAGGTCTTCACCCTTTTTAGGTGATTGTCTTATTCCTCTATTGCAGCTAACTGGACGTCTTCTGTGCTCATATTCTTAAGAGGATTGTCTCACACAGTTTTCATACCTGCTCTAGGAGGCAGGCACTGTTGTTGCCACCGTGTTAAGAGTGAACAGATGAGACCCAGAGATGTTAGACACATTGCTAATATATCTGGAAAAGAGGTGAGAGGGCTAAGATTTAAACCTGGGCCAGTTCTGCCTACGTCACCTGCACTCTTCATCATGATGCGTGAAGACTCTCCATGAAGTTCAGGTTTAACACCACGCTTTGTCTAAGGCCATTTCTGTTCAGGCCCACTCTCCTCTGTGTCCAAATCAACTGCTGGGCCTGTGCTTGCAGCCCAGTCAATACCTGGCTCACCCCATTCCCCTCTCTCCACCCCCCTGCTGTTTTAGTATCTGTTGGGGCTTGGCATGTGGTGACCATGACATTCCTAGAAAGTGACTCCATTCAGAACCTGCATTTCCCATCTTTTAGCAACTTCTCTTTTCAAGCATCTGATATTTGAAAATGTAGGAGTCTTATATCATTTCCCTTGAGTTAAATTTGTGTTCCATATTTCTGCCACTTTCTGTAAGGGAGCCTTATTTATATTCTGGTGATTTGTTGTCTTTTCCTTGGCTATAGATCACACTTTTCCTTAATTTGACATGCATTCAAAGTACCTGAGATAAATTTTTAAAAATTCCTCTTCATTTTACTCCTGGCAAATACCCTTTTCTAAGGTCTCCATCTTGTATCTTGAATTGAGAAAGATTCATATTTAAGTGCATTTGCAAGGGAAGAGTGTCACCGTCAGGAAGTGCACAGAGCAGGGGACCTGAAGTCGGTGGGCTCTCATTTGAGTCTTGGATCTACCAGCGACTTGCTGTTGATCTTAGGCATTTCATCCAAACTCTCTCAGTCTTTGCTTCCTTATCTCAACAGCGGGTTAATTACTCGTATTCTCCCTGCTGTTACTGGATGTCACAAGGACAAATGAAAAACAATATGTGGGAAAATATCCTGTAATGCTACAGTAATCTTTGCCAAGTTGCCATTCATTTAAAATCATCAAAAATTTGGGCCATATCCATATTATCATGCGCTATTATTTAATATTTAGTAAATATTCTTTCTTTAAGTCAACTTACTTTAAAAATTTAAATAAATTTATTTGTAAAGGGAAATTAATGGAAAGGAAATAAAGACAGGGGGAAATTTAGGAAGAATCATAGCTCAAAGAATAAGAGTTGCCCAATATATATGCTAGAAAAGAATAGACAGGAGTGAGTCTCGGGGTCAGGCAGGAGTTTTCTAAGGTGCTGGATCAAAAAGTAGGAAGATGGAAAAGAGAGGAAGACACGAGGCAGTGCGTTGACCCACTGAAAGAGAAATCTAACCTGAAAGGGAGGATTGAGGTAGAGAGAAGTAAAGACTGAGAAGTGTGGTGTCAGTGGCTTATAATGAGGGGTAGGATGAGGCACTGCTATTAGGGAGATGCTGGGACTGAGGAAGAAGAGCCAGGGGTTTAGGAAAAGGTTTTTATTTTATTTTATTTTTTTTGAGGAGGTTGTATAGGGTCAGGGTTGAGGGACTGGGGAAACTCAGGGAGAGGTAAGGCTGGTTTAGGAACACAGGAGTGTTGAGAAAGTTAAGGGAAGGGATGCAGATGAAAAGAGGGATACTGTGTAGGGTGTAGGGTGAAGAATATTGAGTAGGACTTGAGGGATGGGTGTTGCCATGGTGACGCTGCTACAGGGTAAGCTAGGGGACCCATTTGCAAGTGGGTAGATCATTGAGGTAATGGAATAGGTGTCCTCCTCACAATAAGCTTCACAGGTTTTCTTCTTGAGACAGGACACTAAGAACAGGGATGCCCATAAGCAAGCAGTAAGAACAGTCAATGTATCACACACATGTCCTGCTTCAAATTCTTTTGCATATTTTATATACGTGTGCATGCCATACCTTGGAAAATACTGCTTTGACGCAATCTGCAAATATATGGAATTATTTATAACTGGCTCTTTGAACATTTATTGTCTGTATAATTTTCTTCCATTCTTTCCTGGTAAGTATATCCTGGGATCTCGAACCTCAAAATGTGCCTCTGGGCACAGTTGTCCCTATATTTGTATGGTGACTGGGGAGCAGGTAGAAGTCAGGTCTCAGTAAAATTTTCAACCTCTTCAAGTTCAAACTCAGAACACCGTTTAACATCGGGTAAATGTAAACCCTGCCCCCTTTTTGATTTTCACTTGGGCCTTTTTCAAGAAACTCAAAGTTCTTGTTCTCACAACTTTGGCTTATATAGGAAAGGGTCTGGAAAAAAAATGCAGTGGAAACAGTGACATCATAAATGATTTCAAGACCTACCCTAAAATGGGGAATCTGGGAGATAGCTCAGGGTTCCATCTTGCTGAATTCCTATGCCGAAAAGCCAAGGACAAAAGAAGATTAAGTGTCCTAAGAATTATCTTGGGATTTGGGTTTCATGCCTGGGAGGCCCAAGCCTGCGGGTCCCTCTAAGCCCAGAAAGAGAGCAACAGCTCTAAGCCTGACCTATGTATCTTTAGCTAGAGTGGGGTCATTTAAAAGGACATTGGTCATGGATGGTTTTGAGCAGTTGTATCAACAGCGGGAAACAATGAGGAAATGGTTTTAAGAAGAAAAAATAAATACTCGCTAATGTAACCCTCCCCATTTTCCTCTTCCTTCCTTCCCTTCCCTTCCTTCTCCCAAGGCTAGGATTTAAATTTAAATTTGAGTTCTTTTGCAGAATCCTGTAAGTGTCTGCCTTTTAAAATAAAACTAACCACTTTGCTTTTGAGAATCCATAAATAGTGCTAGGGCCAAGGTGGTAAGATTTTGAAGCCAGGGAGGAGGTCAGAAGTCATCTAATTCAGTCCCCTCACTTTGAAAAGAGAAATGTACAGGCCACAGAGGTGCAATGATGTGCCCAAGGTCACCCAAACGGTTAGGAGCAGCATCAGGGCTGGGCTGCAATCCCCTGCCCCCATCTGTTGTAAATCCTCTTGGACAGGCTTTGTGGCAAGCTACCAGGGAGGCTTATTGGAAAGCATTTAAAAATGTTAGACCGTCTGCAGATGTGATTTTAAAGGTTATTTATTTGTTTTACTGCAGATCATGACTTCCCCTCCATCCGTCTTGTTCCAGGGCCAGATTCTGCCCTTTGATGTTCTTTGTGGCATTCAAGTTGCCTTTGGCCTGAATCAGAAGCAGGGTTTGACCTAAAGCTACTGGTGCCTTTGTTTGCTCTCAGAGGACTTCCCCTCCCCCCCAGGAGGCTCTGAAAAATCAGTGGTCTTCGAGTTACTTTCTACACAAGATGTGCCCTGCTGTGTCTGTGTCATTGAATCTTTGAGCTGGATGAGACCTGTAAGGTCATCAGTCCAACCCCTGACCCAGTTCAGACATGTCTTCCAAAAATTTCCTGGCATATGGTCACATAATCTTATGACTGAGAATTAGCTTGGGGACCAAAAAAAAAAAAAAAAAAATCTTGGTTTCTTTTTGCAGGCAAAGAAGCTGAGATCAGAGAGGTGAAGGGATTCATCTCCACCCAGGTGGAGGAGCTAACATGAATGCTGGCTTCTGACCTGAGTCTGTAGCTCTGTCTACTGTATTATCCTATCCTTGATGAAATGCTTGCAAGAAATGTCCAGTGAATCATCCGGGCATTTATTTATTTGTCAATCATCATTAATTTACTGAGCCCTTATTTTCCCCAGACTTAGAATTTATAGGCAAATTGACAATGGAGCAAGAGGAAAAAAACTTAAACTGATGTCTTATTCACCAAGACAGTCTTTTGGAAGTTGTGTTAGTTTTCTAACGGTGCTGTAACAAATTATCACAAACTTTGCTTAAGACAGCACGTATTTATTATGTACAGTTCTGGAGATCAGAAATCTGCAATGAGTCTCACTGGGCTAAAATCAAGGTATTGGCAGAGCTGTGTTCCTTCTGGAGGCTCTAGGGAAGAATGTGTTTCCTTGGCTTTTCTAGTTTCTGGAAGCTGCCTGCAGTCATTGGCTCTGGGTGATCCCTTCCTCTGCTTCAGTGCCTCATCCTAACTGCCCCCATCATCTCTGACACTCTCTTCCCTTTCTCCTTCCCTCATAAAGCTCATGTGATGGCGTTCAGCCCACTGGGTAATCCAGGACAACTTCTCCATCTCAAGACCCAGCATTTAATTGCCTCTACACCTGCCTTTTGACATGGAAGTGAATATATTGATAGTTTCTCGGGTTTACAGCTTGACTTTCTTTGGAGGACTGTTACTCTGCCTACCACAGAAGTCACAGACAAAGCAGTTCAGAGACATCACCAACAAACATGAAGAAAGGAAGATCGCAGAGAAATGTTGCTTGAACCAAGTTGTGGGGGATGTGAGGCGTTTACCAGCCAGTGCAGGTAAGTTGGGACATGACAAGTAGAAAGCATAGCATGTTTTAAACTGCATGCATAGGAGAGTGAGCACAGGGAACTTCTGGAGAATGCCTGGTCTCCTAGGATGCCTGTTAAAGATTATTGGCCTATTAAAATATCTTTCCTAAAATCTCAGCAACCTGCACACATAAGCCAATTGGGATAAGACATGCAGTGAGTTATCCCAACTAACCCCAGGTAATATTGTAAAAGCTGCATTTTTTCATAAAGGTTTGAAAGCAGAATACCATGAGAGATGGAGGTTTGCAGTTTAAGTCTATTATTGAGGGCCTTGAATAATGAGGGAGGGGCAGAGGGTAGTGACTGGCCAAATGGATTGTTTGGAGAGAGGCCTGAAGGACAAGAAATGGTTACTTTAAAAGGGGGGGGGGGAACTACAAAATGCATAATCTTTTTTTTTTTTTTAGGTTTCAACTATGTAACTTCACAAACAAGACACATTCGCTGTTGCCAAATTCTAGAAACTGCTTGATTTAGATCCATCCAATGGTGATTCCCAAACTCAGTCCGTGTAGAGCACCTTACTTGAAAAGTTACTTTGAGTGGTCCTTGGCTGTACTTAATCAGTATGATCTTTCCCTAGTTCACAGAAAAGAGAACAAAGATTTTATTTCCATTTAAAATTTTTCTTCCTTACCTTTTTTTAAAAGCCTTCCTTGACTTTCCTGTTAGCAGGTATGTATCCAAATGAATGGATGGTCATAAGTGTAATAAATGGAAAAATGCAGATATGGTGCTAGGTTGGGAGATGCAAAGAACTACAATCTGCATAAAAGAACCCTATTTCTGATTTGTTCTGAATAGATGTGCCCACAATTGATCAGGTCCCACAAAGAACATCATGATTCCCGTTAGGCTGTTATCACAATTTGTATGATCACTATGTTTTTATCGGTAAATAGTTATTGGTACTAATTCTGTCCAGGTTGTTATAACATAAAGGAATATGGAAACACAGAAAGTATTCTGAAAGTACAGTTTTAGACCTTGGATCCAGAGACAAATTAGGCAAGATTAATTTCTGAGGTATCCTTCAATTTACTACCAAGTGATTTATTTGCATCCTTTAGCTGTGTAATTTTTAATATTCAATACTAACTTTGTACAAAGAGAACTAGGAAGAAAACATATACATAGTACTAGTTCAGTCAATGAGAGTGGGAGGAATAAGATGACAAAGTGAAAGGCTTGCGGTTAGGTTGCCTCTGATTACAGAGTTACTAACTGGCAGGACTAAACTTGAAGTACCATCCACCTAGGCCCAAAGCCCTTGCTCTTTGCAACCCGCAAAAGGTGCTGATGTCTAGTCGTCGGTCCAGCGATGGGCTGTGACCAGAAGCTGGGGCCTGGGTTATGACTGTCACATATCTTCTGTGGTCCTTGCTGAAGCCACTGAGGGAACTAGCAGACGGCCTTGACTGAGAACCACACAAGCCACACTGTATGCTTTTTCCATGACGCACCCCTGATCCTCCGACTCAGGCCCTCCTCGCCAGAGCCTGACTCTGGGACTCCCCAGCCCACTCCTCTGGTTTCCTCGCACTGGGAGGAAGCAAATTTAAGTGGCCCAATCCAGAAAATGTCAACTACAAACTGCTTTTTTGGGAGACAATCACTATGGAATACTGAATACCTATTTTTGTGCCAGAGTTATCCTAAGAAGGACATTTTAGCATGATGTAATATTTAAGTTTCGTGAAATATTATCTAGCTAAAATACAGTGTGTGAGGGCACTGGGGGGAGGGATAGTTCTGGCTCAAGTGCGTGGTTTCAGTGTTTCCGTACTTTCCTCGAGATCGGATATTGTCTTCAAAAGAGGTGCTGGATGTCTGCACTTGGCAGCTATTTAAATGGTCACATTCACCTCAACTATGGGGCGTGAAGGCTGCAAGTTGAATTTCTAAACTTAGGTCAAGAAATATACACCGGGACTCCAGTAGGCAAGCTTGGCTGGTAGGAGGGAGGAGAGAGTCGATGTGGAGTTTTTCTCATTGAGAAAAAAGTCCTCTAAAGTTGTATTTGATTGTACTAAAGTTATGAGAACTTTCCATCCTCTCCACCTGTGTGGCTCCTGTGTCTGCCTGGTTCGGGTCACTTCAAGTTGATCCGTTCTGTTCATATTTTGATGAAACATCATTTATGATATTAAACTGATGTAATTTCCCCTTTCAGAGTTTAGGAGACTTTTCCTCTTTCATGTTTGGGGATAAGATGCTATTCATCTATGAAACGAGACAATATTTCCATGTTGTCTGTAAAATAATATGTTTTAAACAATAGCAAAAACAAACAAAGTGTTGCTGGAAAAAATAACAGCTAACATTTATTATGTGTGTGTCAGATACTGTTCTAAAATTTTTAAAAAATATTTTTCATTTATTTCTGAGAGAAAGAGAGAGACAGCATGAGCAGGAGATGGTCAGAGAGAGGGAGGCACAGAATCTGAAACAGACTTCAGGCTCTGAGATAGCTGTCCGGGCACAGAGCCTGACATAGGTCTTAAACCCACGAACTGTGAGATCATGACCTGAGCTGAAGTCAGATGCTTAACCGACTGAGCCACCCAGGCGCCCCTGTCAGATACTGTTCTAAATGCTTCACAAATATTCACTGAAACAATCTTTTGTGGTAGATGCTATTAGTATCCCCATTTTCCTGATCAAGGTTGAAGAGTTATGGAAGTTGCCTTAGATCATAAGGTTTTTAAATTATAGAGAGGAGCTTAGACACAGGCAGACTTACTCCAGAGCCCACCCTGACTTATTGAACAAGAACTACAGAAGTTTTAAGAGTCAGGGCATGGCAAATGATAGTTGCCAGTCTGGGTTGGAAAGTATTTTAGGGGTCACGTCCGAGCCAAACCCCCTTATCTGGTGGTTCAAAACCATGTGTAGTGGTGGTCTAGACATCTCTGAGTGGTACCGCAGGCTCCCTATAAAGTCTGAGGATACATCAATAGGGATTTTGTTCCCCTAAAAGGAGAAAAAGGTTCTCCTTTTATCTGTTACCATTTTCTGCTTCTCCCCATGGCTTAACTGAATAATGGTTCTCTAGCTTTAAAAGTTGGAAAGCTACTCTCCTATTTATAAAATCTTGGTGCAAACATCAAGCTGTCTTCTAACACCTTCCCCCAGTAGAGAACTTATTACCTGGTGGGATTGCTTATTCCAATTTCTGATATACCTATATATTAAAGATGCCTTTGCTTTGTAAGCCAAACTTTATGGGAGGTTCTAGTAAACGTCGATGGGGTTAAATTGTCTGATGGTGCTCAGCTCTCCTCTACCTCGACTCATTTCCTGAGCACTCGTTCTCGCAGTTACTGGGAGAGGAGTGTTGAACACTCCTATCCTAACTGTGGATTTGCCTATTTCCCTTTATAGTTCTGCCCATTTTTATTGTATGTACTTGCAAGTTCTATGTTTAGGCACATTAACATTAAGGACTCTTACGTCTTCCTGGAGACTTGACCCTTTTATCATGTAAGGCTTCCTTTTACCTCTGGTAGTGCAGTTCATTCTAAAGGCTACTTTTTCTGACATTAACGTAGCTACACCAACATTTTTGAAATTTGTGTTTGCATGCTATATCTTTTTCCATCCTCTCTTTCCATGTCTTTCCATATAAAAGTATGGAAAACATACAAGTGGGCTTTGTTTTCTTACCCAGTTCAATAATCTCTGCCTCTTAGTTTGCATGTTTAGATGGTTTATAGGTACTTTAATTATTTGATATGGTATGATTAATATGCACCATCTTGCTATTTTCTGTTTGTTTCATCTGTCTTTACCTTTTGTCCCCTTACTTTGTATTCGTTTGAAATTACTGAGTATCTTATTTTTTATTTTTAACATTTATTTATTTTTGAGAGACAGAGAGAGACAAAGCATGAGTGTGGAAGGGGCAGAGAGAGAGGGAGACACAGAACCTGAAGCAGGCTCCAGGCTCCGAGCTGTCAGAACAGAGCCTGTCACCGGGCTCGAACTCACGGACTGTGAGATCATGACCTGAGCTGAAGTCAGATGCTTAACCCGCTGAGCCACTCAGGTGCCCCCTGAGTATTTTTTAAAAATATTTATTTATTTTTGGGAGAGCACAAGCGAGGTGGGGGCAGAGAGAGGGGGACAGAGGATCCAAAGTGGTCCTGTGCTGACAGGCTGATAGCAGCAAGCCTGATGTGGGGCTTGAATTCACGAACCTTGAGATCATGACCTGAGCTAAAGTCCAACGCTCAACCGACTGAGCCACCCAGATGCCCCACTGTGTATTTTTTAAATGAGTCTATTTTTTTTTTAATTTTGAAAAATATTTATTGCATTGCTAATATATTTTACCGTATTTTTAAATTTTCACCATGAAGGTTCTTATAATGAAAAAAAATCGAAAATATTTTTACTGCTATCCATCCTATTTTATTTTATTATTATTTTTTTAAATTTTTAAAACCGTCTTTTATTTTTTTATTTTTTTTTTTTACAAATAGTTTATTGTCAAATTAGTTTCTACATAACACTCAGTGCTCATCCCCAAAGTGCCCTCCTCCATGCCCATCCCCCCCTCCCCCCCACATCCATCAGTCCTCAGTTTTTGTCAGCATTCAAGAGTCTCTCATGGTTTGCCTCTCTCCCTTTCCCCCACCATTTCCGCCCTTCTTCTCCCCCTTGTTCCTCCGTCAAGTTCCTCCTAATCCTCCTATACGTGCAAACATATGATATTTGTCCTTCTCTGCCTGACTTATTTTATCTTTACTGTTGGCTTATTATTTATATATCTTTAAAAAGGCTTGCAGTGATTACACTAGTGTTTAGAACATACATTTAGCGAATCAGCATCTCCTTTCAAATAACATGACGCCACTTCAAATGTAGTTTAAATACCTGAAATGATAGTCCACTTTCAGATCCTCCCTCCCATCCTTTGTATTTGTACTCTTGTCATGCATTTCACTTTCACACACGCTATACCTGCACGATGCACCACTGCTGGTTTTGGTTTATACTTTCAAGTCATCTGTTTGAACTTCAAATATAAGAAAAAGTGAATGTTATATTCATCTTCACTTATATCACTTCCAGTACTTTTTTTCTCTATATAGGCTCAAATTTCTGTCTTGTGTATTTCTTCTGGAAGGACGAGTTGCCTTGAACATTTCTTTAGGTCCACTGGAAGTGAGTTATTCCAGTTCTCGTCTGATTAAAATAGTCTTTATTACACAGTAATTTTTAAAAATATTTTCACCAGGGATGGAATTTTAGTGGACATTTTTTCTTTCAGTATTGTATAGATGTCATTCCATTATCACCTGACTTGCATAGTTTCTGACAAAAGTCTTTGCTGTTATATATAGAGTAGGTTTTCTCCCACTGGCTTTGTTCAAGATTTTTTTTCTGTCTTTGGTTTTCATAGTTTGAATATGATATGTGTAGGAGTGAGTGCGCGTATGTTTCATATTTCTGCTTCATGGTCTCTGAGCTTCCTGGATCTGTAGTTTTGTACCTTTCTCATCTATTATTTCTTTAAATATTCTTTATGCTCTAATCTGTCTCTCTTTTCCATCTGGAATCCAATGACATATGTGTTAGGTTCTTGATATTGTGCTGCAGCTCTTGACAACTTACTGCTTCCCCTACTCTTTTTTCTCTTTCCTTCTCATATTGTGTAACTTCAATGTATTACCTTCAGGTTCTCTAATTCTTTCTTCAGCCACATCAAGTCTACTGAGTTCATTAAAGGCTTTCTTCTTCTCTGTGGCAGTGCTTTTCATTTCTAGCATTTCCATTTGATTCTTTCTCAAAATCCCCACCCCCTGCTGAAATTATCCATCTGATCATGCCTCTTATGCATGATCAGTTGTTTTAAACATCTTGACCAGTTGTTTTAAATTCCCCAACATTTTCAACATCTGTTGCATTTCTGAGTCTGGCTCTGTTGATCACTTTAATTTTATTTGATTTTATGATGGGGTATTGTTTTTATCTTGTTTCTATGTAGGCCTCATAATATATTTATGTGACAGTAGAGACAGCTATATATAATTTTTATGCCTGGAAATGGGTTTGCCTTTAGCTAGGGCTTTTAGGGACAAGGGATATTGGTTTGAATCAATCAAGTCAGGAATTACACTCTTTTCAACCCTTATTGTTGCTATACTAACGCTCCCTGCATCAAAGGCTTCATGTTCTAGTGTTCTAGTGTTTTTAGTGTAATGGCTGGTTTGCAGGATAGATTTTGCTCCACTTTCAGCTAGAGGTCTTCTCTCTTCTCTGACACCTTGAGATGATCGCTTCGCATTCTCTTGTTCTCTCTTAGCAGTAAACTGCTGCTGGTGGGGAGGAGGTAGATGGTCTTCTCTGTTGTTCTGGTTGAGACTCAGCCTTAGTTAGGTACTGTGTCTCTGATTCTTGGCACATGAGACATTTCCATGATCCTGCCGTTTCTTAAGCTGGAAGAGACCCGTTGGTCTGGGCTCAGGATGTTTTCCTGCCCTTCTACCAGAGACAGAAGAACTTTTTCTGCTTCCCTTCCTCTGCTGTAGTGGGTCTTCCTTAGTGTCCAGGGCCAGCATTGTTTGTTTCTCTTTACCTATAAGCTTAATGTTTTTGTTCTGTAGGCAGAGGTAGGGTAGAAGGATCCAGGCAGGGCTCAAGCCTTTCCCATGGTGGCTGTGGGCCCACTCTCTGAGACCTATGACATGAGGGAGAGTCCCTTAGGTTTCACACCCTGCCTCGAGTCATTCTTGTGAGCACCCACTGAGGTCTATTGTCAGGTGTCTGTTGAGAAGAGCCAGTGAGTGGGTGGAAATTCCCAGGGTGCCAGGAGTTCTCAAATCTCAAGTTCCCCCAGTGTGGCTTTTAGCAATGTGTTAACAATTTTAGTTGAACTCTTTTTTTATAAATGTTTTTGTTTGTTTGTTTACTTATTCAGATTGCATGAATGGGGGAGGGGCAGACAGAGAGGGACGGAGAGAATCCCAAGCAGGCTCTGTGCTTGGGCTCAATCTCATGATCCACGAGATCATGACCTGAGCCGAAATCAGGTGTTGAACGCTCAACAGACTGAGCCACCCAGGCACCCCAACTGAATTCTTTTTAACGGCTTTTATGGCTCCTGGTGGCATCTGTCCTAGGTAAGTGCTTATTCCTTTGAAGACATGTATCTTTTGATTTAGGGTTAGTTTGTGGTCCTATGACCTCAGTACTCTGATCGGTTCAAAAAACGTTTGAATTTGTGGGTTGTTTGCACTGTCTTTGTAGTGCCCATGGCAGTGCCATTGCCTCCCACTGTCTACATCCTAAGCAGAAACCTAAAGTCTTTGACAACATTCTCTTTGATGGAGTCACAGACACTAAATGGGAGTTTTACTTTGGGCTTTCTCCCTGTCATCCATGGAGTCTAATTCAATGAACACTTTTGGACATCTGGGACCCCCAAATATCACCTTCAGTCAGCTCATAGTCTACTAGGAGCAATAAATGCACCAACGAATAGTTTTTCAAAAGCAAGTAAGTGCTAAGGTAAAGGTAATCCGTGCTAGCAAATAAGACTGGCAAATGGGGCACAGCCGAGGGAAGAGACAAGGGAACTACATTAGTTTTTAAAATAAAAGCATTTTCTAGCACAGAAATATGGGTAGGGCCATCTAAGGAGAAGAAGCAGAACAATCTGGGTCATGGAATTAGCATAACTTTTACTTTAACATAATGAAATGGTGAGAATAATATTATGTCCCAGTCATAGACTCTGGTGTTAACACCATTTTGAGGACATTCAGACTTTTCTTTCTGGCATATATATTTTTAAATTTGAGTAAAATGAAATAACATAGTATATTCTGAAAAATGTGGTCACTGTTTCATAATGTAATGATGCTGAATAATTCACTTTTCCTATTGTTGAACATTTAGGCTTACTTTCATTTAGTTTGCTTTCATAAATGAGATTGTCATAAACACACTTTACATAAAAGTACCTTTTATATTCTTCTGGGATTATTTCATTGGATATACATTCATAGGAGAAGAATTTCTGAATTAAAGATGACTTTCAATAATTTGATACATGCTATTTGATACATTGATACATTGCTTTTTAAAGTGGTAGTACCAATATTTATTTTCTCATTATCTTATGAAAGTGTCCATCTCATCACATCTTCATTTGCATTAAAAAAGTGGCTAATTTAATAGGCTTATGCCCTTTGCCCATTTATATATTGTAATGTCCCAGTTTGGGCTGCCCCTTTGGCGTTGTAGGTTACGGGATCATATTTATTGGCTCTAAATATTGTGAAATTTGCCACTTAGCATTCTAGAGCAAGAGTACTCAGATCTGACTGTTCAGAACTGTCTTTGGAGCTTTTGAAAAAATATGCATTCCTGAGCCCTTGCCATGAGAATTTTGATATAGTTACTCTAGGGCACGGCTCAAGAATCTGCAGGAAAAATCCAGAGGGTTCTGATGTATCAGCAAAGTTTAAGAAGGACTTCTCTTGTTTTCCATGCTTCAGTTGCCCTCCTTGGTCATCATTTTATATCTCCTAGGTTCTACTCTTCACCTGGTAGTAAGCTGGGTGAAGACTGTATTCTAGAGGATGAGCCTGGTGAATACTAGAGAATGTAGAACATTACTGACTTTTCACTTGCCATGGGTTTAAATACTCACTCTGGTGCTTTTTAAAAAAAATTTTTTTAAAATGTTTTATTTATTTTTGAGAGAGAGAGGCAGACAGAATGAGCAGAGGAGGGTCAGAAAGAGAGGAGTCACAGGATCTGAAGACAGGCTCCAGGCTCTGAACTAGCTGTCAGCAAAGAGCCTGACGTGGAGCTCGAACCCACAAACTGTGAGATCATGACCTGAGCCAAAGTCCGACGCTTAACCGACTGAGCCACCCAGGCGCCCCAGTCATTTTGGTGCTTTTGCTAAGCTATGGGACCTGGGTCATACTTGGATAATTTTCATTTTCTTTATCTTTAAATGAAGAGAATACTATAATCTATGATTACTACTTTACTAATAAATCAAGGCTACCAGTTAAGAAACTTTGGTTATGTTCTCGGGATAAGATACTAGGAGGCTAAAAGAGTAAGAAAGAAAAGATGGATCTAAGCGACATTAGGATGAGAGAATTGAAAGGTTGTACTTTAATAACACTCATGGAATGCTAACTGTGGCAGGTACTCTGAGAAGCACAAAGATTATGTTATACCATTTGATCTTCACACTGACTTTGAAATGGGCACAATGCTACTTTATAAATGAGGAAAGCAAAATTCAGAAAGGTTAAGTGATTTGTCTAATCTGACATGACTCGGAGAATGCAGTTATCATTTACTGATAGGAGGAAGATTATAGGAAGAGCAGGTTTGGGGATGAATATCAGGGGTTCAGTTTTACATGTGGGAAGTTTGAGATATTCATTAAACTCCAAGTGGAGATGGAAAGAAGACCCTTGCATTTAAGACTGTGGAGTTTGGGGGCTAGAAATATAAACGTGGAAGTCTTTAGCAAGCAGGTTAATGCAATGGGAAAGCATGACTCTAAACATGTAGTGAGGACAGATGAAAGAGGGAAGGAGGTCCACAGTCTGAGCCCCAGAACCTACTGTTAAGAGCTCAGGAAGATTAGGAGCAACTGGCAAAGGAGTTTCTAAAGAAGTGGTGAGTGACCAAGAAGGAAAATCAGGAGAGGGTGGCATTTTGAGAGGCAAGTGAGAAAAAGAATAAACATTTGATAAGTATGTGTCAAATGAATGAATGATATGTCTGGGCAGAATTCAAATCCAGATCTCTTTGACTCCAAAGGTGATGCATTCTTATCCAATACACAAGGGGTCCTCAAACTTTTAAAGGGCCAGGTAGTAAATGTGGCCCAACAGGCAAAATTGAGGCTAGTATATAGGTGCTTATATAAACCATTTAAAATGTAGCCACTTAGGGGCGCCTGGGTGGCTCTGTCAGTTAAGTGTCTGATTCTTGGTTTCAGCTCAGGTCATGATCTCATAGTTTGTGAGATCAAGCCCCATCCTGTCAGCTCAGAGCCTGCTTGGGATTTTCTCTCTCCCCTCCCTCTCCCCCGACCCTTAAACTAAATAAATAAAAACTTAAAAAAATTTTAAATAAAATGTAGCCATTTAAAAATATAAAAACCATCCTGAGTTCAAGGGCCTTCAAACAAAACAAAGCAAAAACAGGTTGCTGGCCCACTGCTTGCTGACCTCTGCACTGCACTCTATTATTTCTTTCAATTCCAGAAATATTTATTACTAAAGATAATAATACTCAGGCATCATCACCTTGACTAGCTATCTTGATCTCACAGAAAATTCTACACTAACTCAAGCAGACTCTTCTCAGGAGTACCGTAGTTTACCTTTTATTTTCTTTATGTAAGGGCGGCCTGTATCTAATCCAGCAATTTCACTTCTCCTAAGTCACTCTTTCTTGTTCCATTTTGCCTAGCTGCATAGTTGGTAAAGAAACAGCACGAAAGCAAGCACAGAATTTGCAAGAGTGTATTTGTCATCGACTGTAACCTCCAAAGTGGGTTTCTGACCTGAGGGCATCATGGAGGGGAAGGGTATTTCCCTCTCCTTTTTTCTCTGAATGTCAAGAGTGAATCTGTGGAAACCTCAGTGTGGGCACAGATATTTTCCCAAGGGGTGACACAAGGGGCGCCATGATGATTCATTACTCCTGCATATGAACTCTCCCCACAGAAGCACTGTTTGTAGGAAGATAAAGTTCAAACTTGGTAACATTGATTTCTATTTCTCTCAGCTTGCTTTCTGCCAAAACTCAGCTCCATGACCTAAAATCATGTACTGTGTTTACTCTCCTCTATCTGTGCTTTCTCTATCTCCCCAACCCCCTAACACCCAGAACCATGAGGTCTATTCACAATGGAGTTTCCTACATCACCAGCCACTTGTGTTTCCTCAAGGCCACTCTCTGCCAAACTGTTCCATTAGGACAAATTGACTCATTAGGGAGAAAATCACAGCACACATTTCTCATTCACCTCTCAGGACACGCATGTTTACAGATATTTCCAATCAATCAGGAAATGATTGCTGCTAGAAAGTTCCCAAAGTCAACCTGCCTTCTTGGAATTGCTCTTATTTTGAAAAGCAGCTTAATTATCATAATCAACTACATTTGTTGAGCAGCCTCTGAATGCAGAGGATGATCCAGGGTGTTGAAGTCCTGGGCTGAGACAGCGCAGCCCCCATCCACTCAGGTCTTGAGTCCTTCTGCAACTAGGCTGTATCTATTCTCACCCTGGAATTGGGGATGGGATGCTTCTCCTCCCTTTCCTCTCTTGCTGTTGGCTGGTGGGCATTGCAAGGTCTGGGGCTAATGAATGTTGCGCAGACCTTCTTTGCTGGTTAGTCAATACTCTCTTTCAGAATACCTGTCTTTTCTTTCTTCCTGGTTCTGGAATGTTTCTTTTGTCCGACTCCCTGCTGCCAATTCAACTGAGATTTGCTATTTGTCCTGAAGCTTCTGTGACTTAACTTAAATGCTCTGTAAACTAGGAGGTCTGTAAATCTGTAATTTTCCTTCTTTAGGACCCAGAACAGAGCCTGGCATGAGGGGGTTAGTCAGTGAATGTGTCTCAAGCTACACTGGGTGGGGGGGGCGCTTATTAATGTTGTCTGGTTGATAGATTGGAAAGGGGCAAGAAGGAGGTGGGAAGACCAATTTACAGGCCCAAATAATAGACTATGAACTCCCTGGGGACAGGGCATAAATGTTGGAAGACCCAATGAACTGATATCAATGGAGCTTAGCCTGGTGTGGTGGCTGAGGGGGTGAAGCAGGGCAATGTCTCTAAGAAATATGGCAGAGAAGGAAGTGTCAGGCAGGGAGCTGGTCTGATGGAAAAGCATCACAGGAGTCAAGATGAACACTAGCTTATTGATCTGGATACTGGCAGCTAAACAGTTTGTTAAAGAGAGAGCCAGCTGAGAGTCAAAGACATGGGTTTGGGACTTGTTTGTCTCTCTTCTGTGTTGCTCAGTAAGCTAATCAATCTTCTTGGCCTCAACTTCCCCATCTTCAAAATAGATACGACAATACCATAGAATTGTGAGAATTATTATAATTGTTCTTTTGCCTAATAACAACTCCTTTTGGTGCACAACTGAAGGGCGTACAAATACAGAAATTCCTTATAAGTAGGCACACTGAGAGGTAAGGTCATTTTGATGGGAGGTAGGGGAGGAGTCAGTCCCAGGAACTCTGAATCCACCAAGTGGGTGAGTTACTTGCCCCAGTGGGACCTGAGGGCTGGTAACATGTACAAAAGAGTCTTGTCTTCTCAGAACCTGCTTGTAATCTTTGCACAGGCTCATCTGTCACTTTAAAGGGTTAACAGGAAACTAGATGTCATCTTGTCAGCCTTCCTGATCTCTTCCAGCTGGAAATAATCCTGCTCAGCTCTGAGCACCCACAACCCTCCAGCTGTACTTTTCCTGTAGCACATTTCTCTCTCTCTACCTCAGGCCCTGGATATTAACGCACATGGCTTATCCCTTCCCTGGATGGTAAGTATCGTGGAGGCAGGAGCCATGGCTTGAGTATTGGCAACTTAAGCAGAGGTCTGCCAACTTGTCTTGAACTAGTAGAAATTCATTAGTTGCTTGTTGAGTAGACAGGAAGACGAATGGACTGAGGGAGAGACACATGCACTATCAATCTTGTTCAGTAATGAATTCTGTGGCCCTCACACAGAGCCTCGTGCGTGATGAACAATCAACACATACCTGCTCACAGAATGGACAGAAAGATGCCCCACTGATCTCGTTCTCGCTGATTCTCTGGGGCCAGAAGAAGGCCTGCTACTTAGCAGACTCTTAAGAAATAGTTGTCAAATGACTGACCTACTGTGTTTCTGATTTGCAAGAAATCCACTAGCATAGAAAGATATATTAGCACATCGCTTTCTCTTAATGCATTCCTCCCCAACATAGGATAATGCTAGGGTTAATTTATATCATGCTTTTTCCTCAACCTCCAATCTGTGGTCTGGAGGAGGGGTCAGTAAGCTGCAGCCCCTGGGCCAAATCCCACCCACTGTCACCTGCTTTTGTGAATAAAGTTTAATTAAAACACAGTCATGACTAGGCACATATTGTCTATGGCTGGTTCTGCATACGATGAGAGTTGCAATGGAGAACTGCAAAGCAGAAAATGTTCACTCTCGGCTAAAATGAGCAAATCAGAGAACTCTAGATGCTGGCGAGGATGTGGAGAAACGGGCACCCTCCTACACTGTTGGTGGGAATGCAAACTGGTGCAGCCCCTCTGGAAAACAGTGTGGAGGTTCCTCAGGAAAATAACAATAGAACTCCCCTATGACCCAGCAATAACACTGCTAGGAATTTACCCAAGGGATACAGAAATGCTGATGCATAGGAGCACATGTACCCCAATGTTCATAGCAGCACTCTCCACAATAGCTAAAACATGGAAAGAGCCTAAGTGTCCATCAATGGATGAATGGATCAAGAAGATGTGGTTTATCTATACCATGGAATACTACATGGCAATGAGAAACAATGAAATCTGCATCTTCTTGAATCTGCAGCCTATGCTATGAACCAGACCTAGGTCATCATAGTCCTTTTCAAGGCACTTAATGCAATTTATGTGACTTACACTGTGAGTGTTTATTAACATCTCCCTACCCATGAGACTGACAGCTTCATAAAAGCAAGAAAGGCATCTGACCTCTTGACCAAGTTACCCCTGGGACGTAGTCACAGTAGCAACTCAGTTTCTAAGGAATGATGGAGTTCCTTAACTTAAAAAAAAATCAGGGGGTGCCTGGGTGGCTCAGTCAGTTAAGCCTCCTAAAACTTTGGCTCAGGTCATGATCTTCAGGTTTGAGAGTTCAAGCCCCGTGTTGGGCTGTGTGCTGACAGCTCAGAGCCTGGAGCCTGCTTTGGATTCTGTGTCTCCCTCTCTCTCTGCCCCTTCTCTGCTTGCTCTCAATAAACAGACAAACAAACAAACATTGAAAAAAACCAGACTGGGGATGGGTCAGTTTTCTGAGACAAAAACCAACCTCTCCACCAGTTAGTGACACAGAAGATGGATATGCGTATTAGGCTTTTCTCTGAGAATAGGGATTTGTCCTGTTGGAGAAAAATGATAAACTACCAAGAGACAGGTTTTTTTCCAGGTGAAAGTTAAGTATGTGTAATCAAGAGAAAGTCATCTGTCCCCACCTTTCCCCTAGACAACAAACAGAGCCCAGGATATTTGTTGACACCCAGACCCCCTCCCTGTCACAGCTCTGGAAGCATATGTCGCTCTCTAAGTGACAAAATTAGGTTAAAAGATGGGGGTTGGTCACATGGCTGCAGATAATGGCCCTATATTTAGAAGTTTTGTTCCCAATATAATCAGATTCCAAAGGCCTAGGAGGGTTTATTTATTTATGAAAACGGAGACCCAGCGCCGTCTAACATCAGCGCGTTAGTTAGCACAGCAGCCCGTGTGCGCGAGAGCCGTGTCACCCTGAGAAATGACAACATGGCTCCTATGACCCAGGAAAGTCGCAGCCTGAGATGCTTATTTTTGAAGCAGCATTTATTCTGCTGGTTTAAAACATGCTCCCCTTAGGAATAACCTTCCGGCTGCCCCAGAAATGCTGATCCGTGGATTGTGAACCGTCAGCCCTCCTGAGGTCTCCTGGGGTCTCCTTCCTCAGGGCAGAGGGACACCCAGCCCACCCCTTGCCGCTTCCGCTTGCTTTTCTCTGCAAACTAAAAATTCTTACTGAGAAGAGAGGAATGAAATATGCATAGAACACGTTCCCAAGATGGGTCTTTTTCTAAAGCAGAGCAGCCTAGTGGAGACATTGTAAAAGAAACACAAGGGAAAGAAAAGAATGTGGCTTTTTGCCCATTCCCCACTCAAAACTCCCTCCTTCCCAGGTTCATGTTTGCTGAGGCCTCTTTCAGTCCATCCTACTTCCTGGGCTGCTTCAGAAATCCGGGGGGGGGGAGGGCGGGGGGGGCTTGACAAGTGTTTCCGTGTTTGCTTTTTAAGCAAGGACAGGTAAGAAGGGCGCATTCACAGGGGCGCTGGTAAGCCAGAATTGCAGGTGGTGGCTGGGCGGAAAGAAATGAAACCCTAGAACAGTTCAGTCCTCATGATCCTGTTATCTGCCCTTCTAATCAGAACGTGACTCCTGATTGATTTTGAGGAAAGTTCCAATACCTCAGGCTATTTGCATCCTTCCCTTTTCTCACAGAGCCCACTCAAGTGTGTCTGGTCATATGCTTCTGGTTTACACTGACTGCTAGTTCCTCTTTCTCAGGGAGACTTGTGAGCTCTTGAAGTGATACATGTGTCTGATGAATAGTTGGAATAGACCCCTGAGCTCTGTTCTGAGAAACGTACATGTGGTAGCCCTGGTCTGGGGTTGGGGTGCACCATTGAAAGAAAAAGGCATGCATGGTCTTCCTTCATCCTAACTACGTGTATGTATATATTTAATTTTTTATTTATTTTTGAGAGACAGAGTGAGACAGAGCGTGAGCGGGGGAAGGGCAGAGAGAGAAGGAGATACAGAATCCGAAGGAGGCTCCAGGCTCTGAGCAAGCGTTCAGCACAGAGCCTGATGTGGGGCTTGAACCCATGAACTGTGAGATCATGACCTGAGCCGAAGCCAGACACCTAACCGACTGAGCCACCCAGGCACCCCTACATGTATATATCTATTTTCAAAATAGCACAGGACAAGTCAGAAGGTGTGGGTCCAATATCTGTACAACTTGGGAATGCTTCTTCACCTATGACTCAGTTTTCTTATCTGTGTAATGGGATAACCATGTCTTGCATGTCATTCTACAGGGCTGACATGGGAATGAAAGGAGATGATGGGCATGGAGGCATTGTATCTCCTGTAAGGCAAGGTATTGGGGCTAAGTGTCAAGTGAGTGGTGTCAAACAGGCTCTCCCCTTGACCCCTGCTATGTATCAGAATTACATGGAATGCCACAAAAAATATGAGTGCCCTAGCATCATCTCCACAGACTGGGGGGCTGTTGTAGGGCATTTGAAAAAAAAAAAAAACTCAGATGATTTCAATGTGTAGTCAGGTCTGGGAACTGCTGGTAAGTAAGAGTTGTAGATGTGGAGAGAAAGGGGAATTTGTGGATTAGGGAGGGTAGAAAGGAAAAGACTTGAAGGAAAGCATAGAGATTTGAGTGGCAGAAAGGCCCTATTCCAAGAGGGACTCCGAAGGGGAGGGGAGGGTCAATTACTCATAAAGTAGTACAGTCCATGGATCTGGGAAGGCAACATTTCCTCCAGGCTTCTTGGGACCCCTAAGTGTCCCAAGTCTCCGTGATGGACTCCTTATACTTATCTATGTAACTGCACCACCATATTGTTTTATAACTGTCTGGGTATCTGTCTGTCACACCCAATGGACCATGAGTTCTTTGAGGACACAGACTCGTACTGTCTCTGAATTCTCATCACTTAGCAAGGTGATGGACACAGACACGAGCTTAACATGTGATAGTTGAGCAAAGGAGAGGAATTGGACATCTGGTAAGGACTTATTTTAGGTTTGCCTCTGACGCTAATTTACTGGGATGTCTATTTTGCCTCTGCGGGTTGCAGGGTCCTCCTGCTGTAAAATTCAATGGCTGTAGGAATTCAAGTATTCGAGTAGCATTGTGTCCATAATTGAGGTTCTGTGACATACCTAGTTCAAATAATTAGATCACTTTAATTCAGGTCAGTGCTTCTCAAACTTTAATGTGCATACTAAGTTACCTGGGGATCATGTTAAAATGCAGATACGAATTCAGTAGGTGGGGAGGGTTAGAGGGTGGCTGAGATGCTGCATTTCTAACAGCTCCCAGGTGAGGTAATGAGGCCAGTGAGTGGACCACTCTTGAATGATACTTACTCCCAAGGGGAGGTTGATGCTGCTGGACCATGAACCACACTTGGAAGAATAGGTCATTAGGCTGGGATGCATGAAATAAAAAATGACCTGAAGAAAAATTTTCACCCACACCCTGAAATAATGGATTAAAAAAAAATTTTTTTTTATAGGAGTACTATGTAGGCTAGAAAAAATAGGATTTAGGTCAGCCCAACCTGGATTTTGATCCTATCTCCATTACTTCCTAAGTGATGTCAAAACTCTGCTTCCGTGTCTCAATTTGTAAAATGGAATAACTAAAATCTGTCTCAGGAAGGGAGAATTATAGGACACGAGGATTCGGTATGATGATGTAGGCAAGGCAGTTGATATGCAGTTGGTGCTGAACACTTGTGGATTCTCTTCTTACTGACTCAGCAACACAAGAAGTAAAGAAGTTTCAGGAATTATAGATTTATTTTTCTCTTCATAGAAGAAAGAAAAGCTGAGCTTTATAGGAAACGCATGGCATTTCACTTCCTTTCTTTCGGGGACACGAAACCCCCAGGTGTATCTTGGTACAGAATGAGTGAGATGAGGGAAGAGTGAAAACGAAAAGCATTCAGAGAAGCTGATTCACAACCCCTCAGGGAGAGGCAGCCAGCCTGGGACACTTTGTGGGGAGCTGCCGAGGTGGTCTAGGGGAAACATGAGGTAACAAAGAAAGAAAAGAGAAAGACACAGGGGATCCCCCTACTAATTACCACCTTCACCACACTGCCTTCTCTCTCAGCTCTGTTTTCGGTAACGAACCCTCAGTCTTGTGGGACTGATCTTTAGATACGTTTTCTCTGTATAATTAGGACAAAGGGATCAGGGAAACTCCATATTCTGGCCTCTTGGGAGATCAGGTGTGAACACAGGTGTTATATCTGGATGGCTCTTGGCCACAGTCCCTTGTAGCAACCTCCATAATCATTTCTCAGGGTCCTCAATAACGAGCTCCAAAAGTGACCTCTGAGGTGATTTTTAGGGACAGTCCATCAGGGTAGAGGTACTTGGCATTATCAATTTTCTAATGTCTTCTCTGTACTCATCTTCTGGCTTCTGACCCCCCCACTGGACTCAAGCTGGCTGTACACTGTTCAGGTGACAGTTCTGGAGGCCTGGGTCAACAGCTCCCTGCTCAGCTGTGTGCATATTTAGCTCGATATGCTCTACATTAGCCAATCCTACCCAGGAGTTGGGAAAACAATCTGATTAGGAACATAATCCTGTAACCCTCTGCTTGATTTACCACTCCTGGAAGGAATTTGCATTTCAAAAGGAGAGCTTCTGAAATGAAATGAGTCTTTGATTTTTGTGGGTTACTATGATGACTGCTCATTATACATATTTGGGGGAATTGAAAAAAAACATTTAAATGTATAAACTCAAGTTTTATATTCTGAAGATCTATACTAGACCAGAGTATCTCTAATAAAGAGGGCTTTACAGGTGATTCTGATGCACAGTTGTAAAGTCCCAGCTTTACAGTTTTCCATTTGTCTCTTTTTGACTTAAAGATCCATTCAGTTATCCTTTGCTGTGTAATACAATGCCCCCGAACTGAATACATTAAACAAAAGTGGTTGGATACTTCTCATGATTCTGTAGATTGCCAGGGCTCAGCTGGGTGCTTCTTCTGCTCCACATCCTATCAGCTGGGTCATTTCTTTGGCCATGTTCAGCTGTTGTCCAGGCTGGGCTGGAAGATCAGAGAGATCTTATTCCCGTATACAGACCTTGTTCTTCTACATGCAGCCTCTCCATGTAGATAGTTCGGGTTTTCTCAAGCCAAAGAAGTCTCTAATTTTTTATACAGTTGCTGGCTTCCAGAAGGAAAGCAGAAACTGCCAATCTTCTCAAAGACTAAGCCTGGAATGGGTATAGCGCTATTTCTACAATATGCCACCCGGGTTTAAGGGGATAGGACATCGATGACACATTTTGATGGGTGCATGTCATGCACATATAAGATGGCAAAGGATAGATAGTGCCAACTTTGGAGACTAATCACCACGTGTCTTCCCACTGGTTTGCTAGAAAATAGGAATCTGAAACATAGTACCCTGCCTCTGAGGACTATCAATCCTCTTACCAAACAAAGCAGCACAAAATGTCCACTTGGACCAGATGAGGATTTGAGACTATTAACCTTAAAAATAAAACTGCGAGTTGTTTTACCAGCAAATGATTTGGGAACAGCAGAGAATTGCAGTCCAGGAGAAAACAGCTAAGGCAGAACCATACTCGAGTCCCCTGAACAAATGAGAGCAACTCTTTCATTGAGGAAAGGGAAGGAATCGAGGGAGGCTGTTCTAAACAAATAGTCCATTGAGGTAAACTGGAAGTGAAAAGCATAGTGGCTTCTCTTTGGCCGAGTTGTGATGGTCTCTCATTGGCTGGGCTGTTGCCAGGTGAGGAGGTTAGGCGTGTTCCTTTCAGCTGGGATAGCCTAGTAGTTTCCACATGCAAGGTCCATGTCTTCCTGTCGGGTTTGCAGGTGGCTGCCAGTGGTGGGGTGTGAAAGCACCCCACAGCCAAAGCTCCTGACTCCATTCTAGGGGGCTTCCCTTCATTGATTTTCACAAGACCATCAGTGGATTTCTTAAAGGGGTTAGACAACTTAGGGGATCTCCCCTACTCTAATACTGCAGGAGAAGTTGCTCCTTGACCAACTCTAGCTAGAAGAAACTTAGGCAAAACACTCCACCTTCACTCTGGGCTCCTCTAAAACACAGGGAAGTTTCATGGGAGGGTCGAACAGTCCAGTTGGAAAAGTAAGGTTTGGAGACTAACAGAAGGGGGGTAGACTCCTACATCTGCCAGGTAAGACCTCTGGTGGGCTAGTTTTCTGAGCCCCGGTTTTGTCTGCAGAGAAGTACACAACGATCATCTTCTCTCAGACTTTTTGTGAAAACACAGGGTGGTGATATACACAGGTGCCGACTGAACTGTTTAAAAAATGTCGTACCTATTGTACCAAGTACGTTTTCTTTCTTAAAGACGTCACTTTGTCGAGGTATTTAAAGTCACAAGGAAAAGAAAACATTTTGTCAAACACTTATGGGATAAGGAAAGGGGAGAGAGCAGGCAGCTAAGTGTATACCTAATGAGCAAGGGCATATAATTTAAAACGTAGAGGTTCATTTGTTGGGTAAGTCACTCAAAAGAATTTCTCGAGTATTGATAAGCATTGTGTGTGGTTTTAGTTCACTTTCCAGAACAGTGAGTCTGCCTCCCTTGGTACAGTCAGAGCTGCTGGGAAGTTCAAGGAGGGAGCCTTGGGAAAGCATCCTTGCTCTAGGCCAGGTGGGCTGCAGAGGTGGAATCTGAAGAAACAAGCAGAGAGAAGAAAGGAAACATGGGTTGCAAAATGTTGGCAAGAGGCCTGGAATTTCACACCTACGTCATCTCTTTTGTGGTAAAGGGGAAATCCCAGGACCCATAGCTACCCCAGGTACACCAGTGCATCCTTGCCTTATTACAACAAGACTGTAGAGAACAATGGCTATATTCTTTCACAGAAACCTTCTGGTCTGGCTCAGAACATCAGCTTTCCCAGCTTCTGTGTAGAATGATATTATATTCTTCTTTCAAACCCATAGCCCAGTAGTTACCAGGAAAGAAGAATCCCAACGATCTGGTCTCTAAGGGCTCGTCAATAGAAATCAAGTGACCTTTCTCCATCTCCAAGATTTTATTCTTCCCACTGCAAGACAGAGAACTTATAGGGCAGGAAGGAAGAGAGGATAGAGAGCCACTATCCTGGGTACTTCACAGTGTTTCTCTCCTTGGATATTTTCACTATAACTCTGCAGCGAGGGCATTATTGGTCCCATTTTAAGGATGAGTAAATTGAGGCTCAGAAAGAGGGTCCATTAGGAAGAGATGAATTCAGAGTCCAAAGCATTCAAGTAGAGCCTTCTTAGGAAATAGTGAGATGAGATCTCCAAGATGTCACAAACCTTTTTGCCTTAAACAAAAAATCTCCTAGAAATATAAGCAGGCACGCTGCCGGTTTCAGAGTGTGACAGAAAAATCTGACAAAAATTCTGGAAATATAGAGACAATGTGAGTGATCCAAGTGGGTTTGATTTAATATATGAAAGGAGCCTACAAGTAGAAGATTTTAATCATTGTCTAATATCCAAGGATCAATTGCAAAAACCTAACCTGTAGTTGGGTCACAATAAAAAAAATACTTAAAAAATTCCCCCAAATAGAAGTTTTTAAAATGGAGGTTATTAAATTCCTTCAAATAGAGGTTTTTAAAGTAAACCTAGGAATCAAGGACCAAAAGTTTGTATGCATAACAAAGAGAATAAGAAAGCAAATGACAATTTGCTTGTTTGTTTAAGTTTAGCCACTAGGAAAGTACAGAATCCTCTCTAATATAAGCATGGGAGCAAAGAAGAAACAAAAATAGAAATGAAATCTTATCTAGAAATCTTGAAAAGATGATTTCTTGTTAGCAAAACCTATTGGATATAAACCTATAATTAGAACAACATGTATAACCAAAACTGCTATAATTATTGTATTATTGAAAATAATATGGAAACCAACTTGACAGTAAACTATTTAAAAAAAAAGAAAATAAATGAATGATTCCAATGAAGAATCTAGAAAAAGAAACGTAAAGTAAATCATGAGAGGGAACGTGTGAACTGACACATACAATATGTGAAATTCGTGATGTAGGAAACATACAGTAGAAAAGATAAAGAAGAGCAGACACTGGTTCTTTGAAAAGACCAACGATTGAGATGAACTGTGGCAAGCCTGCTGAAGGGAAAAAGAGGGTTCACTTCACTGGCTCCAGGGCACATAGTGAAAAATCTGTAATTCAAACCCTGCCTGGGGGCGCCTGGGTGGTTCAGTCGGTGGAGCATCAGGCTCCTGATCTCAGCTCAGGTCACAATCTCAAGATTTCATGGTTCAAACCTCGCACTGGGCTCTGCACTGGCGGCAAGGAGCTTGCTTGGGATTCTGTCTCCACCCCTCCGGCACTCACAAGCGTACGCGTGTGTTCTCTCTCTCTCAAAATAAATAACCTTCAAAACAAAACAAACAGACAACAGAAACTCTGCCTGTGTGCATCTGGAGCCCTGTCTAATACATCATCTGTGATGAAAAGGTTCAAGAAAAATTGGGCCTTAATAAAGTAACTCGACGATGGTAAACAAAACAAAGGTACCTTCCAACATGTCCAAGATACATGGGCTATAAGAAGGTCAAAGAATCTTTATTCTTATTGCTTTCCCTTGTATGGTCATGAAGCACTGAAGATTCACGTCTCAACTATAGCTGGTGCCCAGGGACTTCCCATTTCAGAGCATCCCTGTATTTTGCCCAACTTAGTTGAACATAATGCAATCCAGAGCACGGCGAGGAAATTGAAGCTACAAGTAGGACGACCAGTCCAAGGGAAGAAGCCAGAACTGAACCTCAGGGGCTGTCCTGAACTTATATTATGTATCAGGCACAGGTTTGCATAGATTATATAGGAGCTGTTTTTTTTTTTTTTAATGTCTTATTTATTTCTGAGAGAGAGAGAGAGAGAGAGAGAGACAGAGTGAGCAGAGGAAGGTCAGAGAGAGAAGGGGACACAGAATCCGAAGCAGGCTCCAGGCTCTGAGCTAGCTGTCAGCACAGAGCCCGACGCGGGGCTCGAACCCACGAACCATGAGATCATGACCTGAGCTGAAGTTGGACACCCAACTGAATGAGCCACCCAGGCGCCCCTAGGAGCTGAGTTTTTAAACCCCATTTGCCAATGACAATTCTAGGGCACATGGATGTTCAGCAATCTGCCCAAGACCTCATAGACTTGGCACTCAGGAGCCGAGTAAGGGGCTCCACACAGCAAGGGGCAGGGTTTGACCCAGGGCTGCCTCAGTCTGGAGTCCATGCTTGCAATCTCTCCACTGAACCATTTCCTACTCCCTGCTGAGTGACTCCGGCTCTCTTGCTGTTTTCCCCCTCCACCTCCCTGCCTCCCATGATGGGCCCTCACACTTCCTTGCTGGCCTGGGATCTGTGATAGGGCGTTAGGAACTGATTAGGCTGGAGGGGTGCAGCCGTGTGAAAAGAAAACACACATGTTCCCCTTCCTCAGCCACACGTGTTCTTTCCTTCAGCTGATAGCTCTCCTGTTATATAAATGGAATGCTATACAAATGTTTCCGCCATGAGTTTCCTTTCAAAGGATGAATAAAAGAATGAGGCGTTTTGTTTTCCTTTGTTCCCTGGTAGCACCTATGTTAAGAATTTGTGCTTAAATCATGACTCACTAATTCTTGGAGCAAAGCACAAGGAAGTGAATGGATCTAATACTTCAGTGAGATGTAGGCTTGAGGTTGTGTGGGAAAGAATCAAATGGAACGCTTAGGGGAGGTTTCATTCAAAAAAAAAAAAAATCCAAAAATCCTCCCTCTCCTACCTCTTCTCCAACGGCTCCTGACACGACTGTTGTGTTCAGGTAGTCTCATTTGTTTTTTTGTGTGATTGTCAAATATTTCAGGCAAGTGATATCTAGTTCCTCTGTATGTGGGTGTGTGCTGAATTGTTCGGGTTTATAATTATTAACTGAATCATTGGTTTGTTGTTCGATAGGCAGTCTGGATTTGGGAATAGTTATTTACAGAACAAAGGCGGGAGGGAGGTGGTTTAAATACAGTGCAGAGTAAATAAGCTTGATGCGTTCCTAATTTTTGTGAACCTAAGTACAATAAGCTTCCAGCTAAGCCCAATGCATTTGAACACCCGCCCCAGCCTATGTGTGTTACCGGCAAACATATCCTGTTGGAAGAGCGAGATCTCATTCTCAGTGCACAGAAAGCCATTCTCAGAACCTGCTTTCTAGAAAGTGACCTATGTGGGCAACCTCCACTTCCCCACCCCCCTCCAGCCCCAGTAATTTGATTGCCTGGAATGTCCTTATTATAATTCATTGGCTCCAGGGAGCTGCATAAATGTCAGTGAGTCAGCTCTCTGGCTACTGGGGACCTGGGAGCAGGCTGCCTGGGTGCCAGGATGTTTTCTTTGGAAGGAGCCCTCTTCCTTGAATTTCTTTTCTTTGCATGAGACAATGAGGAGCTGGAAGTTACTTTGGGTGTGACTGTTTATCTCTCTTTTATATTGGTTGCTCAATTCTTTAAAAAAAAAAAAAAAAAAACACCACGTAAGTCCTGGAGCAAAGAGGCATTTGGGGAATCAGCTGGAAGGACACTCCAGAGGCCATCTTTTATGTGGTTGACAGAATTTCTTCTAATAGCCTCTGCTGTCTAATTCACCCAATCTGTACTGTTTCTTGCCTCAAACTGTGGTGTAAATGAAAAGTCAGGGTTATCAAGCTTTCCCTCATTATCAAAATGATATCACTCCTGGGTAATATAGCACCCTTTCCTCCGATCCAGACTCAAGAGAGGTACCACCTGTATCGTTACAGGTGCTAACACTGCTATGGCCATTGTCACCAAAACTGTACTCTGATGCCCACTAACAACACCGCCATCCCACCGTCAGCAACACTGCCACCAAAAACTATCATAGCTGCACCAGCACCGTACTTACCACCATCTCTAATGATGGTGCCATCACTACTCCCTTCATTTAATTCAGTTATGTACTGAGTTATAACTGCCTGAGTACAGCCTGGCGTTCTCTGAGGCACTGGAGATACCAAGAATACTATGCCATGATTCCTGCCCTGGAGGACAGTAGCTTATGAGAGGAAGGTAGAAATTTATATAAATGGCAATATACAATGTGGAGAAATACATGCTGTAAGAGAGATAGAAATAAGATGCTGGGTTTGCTTGAAGCATAGGGGAGATATTTTAGTAATTCAGGAGGATCAGTTTAAGATCACTTTTTTCTGAGAATCTGGAAGCTAGTAATGATTTCAGCTCCAAGTAACACAATAGCCAATCTAGAATAATTTAGACATAATTATTGCACATGGCAAGATGTCTATTGCTGGCTCAATGGCATAAGAATATCAGGGCTCTAGGCCACCACTGATGTAACCCTCCTTCCTTTTTTGTTCATGGCTGCAAAATGCTGATCTCCTGCGGCAACAGAATTCAAAGTCAGCAAATAAGGGGAGGCCACAGTAGAGTGAGACCTCCCCTCTGATGCCTATATAACTTAACAAAGTAGAGAAAATATTTCCCATGGGACTCTAGCAAAAGTTCCTTAATGTCTCTTTGGCTAGAATTGAGTCATATGGCTATCCCTAGCTGCATGGGAGGCCTGGACTGAAGATCTAGCATTTGTAGCCTCTCTAGTTAAGACTGAAAGGAAACAGGAAGAAATGAATTGAAATTGCTGGCTGTTATGAAGCCAAACTACGTGTTTCAAAGAGAAATCTATAGTTCTACCCAAGGAAGCCTTCTTTGATCATCCAGTTCTCATGCTCTTCTTACAACATCCTATGCTATCCGTTAACAGATTTTTTGATAAATCACATCCAAATAATGACACAAATTATGACCAATATTTGCCTACTTATTTGTTTAATTTCTGTCCATCCATCAGATTTTGAGATCTAGGATTGGGTCAGTGTCTGTCTTGTTCATCATGGTATTCTCAGCATCCAGCATAGGGAGTAGCATGTAGGAGACAATCCACATTTGTTAAATGAATGTTTATAAGAATGAATGAATGAATGAACACAGTCTTTGAGATCTGTTGAGATCAACTGAAGAAAAGATTTCAACAATGATACATATTGAGATGGATATGTATGTATGTATGTGCATGTGTATATTTTGTATTCTGGTATCTTATTTCTACAATAGTATTCAGAGCATGTTTAAAGTTTTCTGTTTAGTACTCAATCTTTATGCTAAAAATTGCTTCTGTGCCTCTCATGTTTTACTTCTATAGTACTTCACTGAAAATGGCGGGGAATGGAAAAACTAGTGGTTAAGGTTTATTTTCTAAACAAGGATTTGAAAAACGGCAGAGAATTACATAATATTATTTGTAAGCAAGTATTTCCACCTTGACTGACTTTCCTTTTCCTCTTCTTCCTCTTCCTTCTCTTTCTTCTTTTGATTGATTGTTTATAATGGTAAAGGAAATAGATAATGTAACATTGGTCCCCTTTCAAATATGACAAAATTATCCTCTATTTTAATGTGTAAAAATTTAAAATCAATTGTAAATTATAAGCAGCTGGTAGTGTTTGGTCAAAGAGAGAAGCTTAGAATAGCAAAAAATAATCTTTTCTTTCTTTTTTTAGGGACATCTGAGAGAGAAAAATCATGTTTATTATAAAAAGTAATTTAAAAATGTTATTTGTCAGGATGAATAAACAACACCGATTCTCTTTACATTTTGTGAAACAGGCTGTTAGGTGTGGGGTCATTTGGAGGGAGATAGTTTCTCTGTTCAGGGCATGATCAATTCACAGTCATTCTTGGACTTCTAACACGATAACCTTGTTTCTTCATCTTACTACCTTTCCAATAATGTTCTATTCCAATAGCATTCTATTGCCATCTCTATACATCATCAATCACAAGATACATAGGAGACGACATGCTTGAAATATTCGCTAAACCTGTCTAGCACCACTTACTTTCAATGAAAACTTCTTGTCCATAAACTTTTTCAACTCTCAGGAAGGATTTACTTTTCTGAACTCGGCCTTACTCTGGCCCTATTGCTGTGTTCAAATTACTTCCAAAACTCACTGCCTTAAAAAGTCACCGTTTGATGACATCTTAATTTGGTGCATCTGGAATTTAAGAGAGCTTAGCTGTGCACCTCTGCTCCAAGGAGCACAGACTGAGATCACTCAGTGGTATCCGCTTGTGAATGGGCTGGTCTAGCAGATCTAATATGGCTTCACTTATATATCTGGTATCTTGGCAGGGACGGCTGGAACAGCTGGAGGCTGGTTGGGCACTTACTTTTCCTGAATCTTCTCTACAAGGCTTTCTGACAAAATGGTGGCTGGAATTTGAGAAACAGTGTTCTAAGAAAAAGCACCCTAAAGAGCACACATCTAAGAAGTGTAGGCACAAGCTACAAGGCTCCTTATTACCTTGCCTTGGAAATACCAAACATTTCTTTCCCTGAAGGGCACTTCTGCTGCATTTTATGGGTCAATCAAGTCACCAAGCCCAGCCCATGTTCAAGGCAGACTTTCTCTCTTAATAGAAGAAATATCAAAGAATTGGTGGCCATCTTTAATCTACTTTAGAAGGAATGGCAAGAGCAAAGTCAAGAAATGGGGGAAAAGAGGCATTTTCTTTTTTTTAAGAGAATGAGCTATAGAGTCTGGATGAATTATAAGGTACGTGGGAATTAAAGGTTATGGGGGACACTATTCAAAGTGTTGGTGCTATGCATCTGGCCATTATAGACAGAGACTTTAGTCCAGGTTATGCAGAAGGAAGAGAGATGTCTGCTGTGCCGAGGGGCAATCAGTCAAGACGAGTACTGTGCTTGTATTAAGGAAGACTCCACATCCATGCCTGAGCAATGCCATCCCTTACTGGTGACGCGTAACAAGAAAACCAACACATCCTTGTCCCAGCCCTTCCCATCTGACCTATCCTGAGCTTTACCAAGAGCCAGAGACTGTTTCCAACGCCCGTGGAATGACCAAAGGATCGAGTCTGTATGTAGACCCGTGTGACAATGGACTTGGGTCCAAGAGGACTCATACCAAGGCCCCCTACTTCATAACCGTACAGCACTTACCTCATCACCTCACATCCCTCCTAACCACCTCGGACTCCAGCTGCTCCAGCAAACATCAGCCTAATCCACTCTTCTCCCAGCCCACACCAGGTTCTCCCTGGCACTTCAGAATGAAGACCTTAGATTTACTACTTTTTCCCCTATCTGCTCAGGTGTAAGAGCTGGGAAGGTAGAATGGAAGGCCAAGAAGGCAAGAGTAAGAACTTTATGCTTAACGGAGTGGTAAATAGGGAATTAATGAAAGGATGGAAGAACAAGAGTGATAAGGTCAAAAAAGATATGAGCGTTGGCTAGGGCAGGTGCTGAGGGATGTGGATAAGAAATGAACAGGATGTAGCAGTCACTGGGATAAGCTCACTAAAAGGGGGACAACTGGAGAAGCCTTCAGGAAAAGGTGCCCAATTCTGAGTACCTGGAATGGGCCAGATAGGAAAGAGATTTCCCAATATAGTATTTATATGTCATTATCATCTGTGGTGTTCATTATGTGACACCCTTTTAATGACATAAAAAGTATAAGAAGGCATACTTCAGATATATGAGGTGGCAAGTGAATTAAGGCCTAACTCAGTGTTTTGTAAATAACAGGGAATTTGCTGGGACACGCAAAGTCACAGTCCAAGGGTGGGAACAGCTTCAAGTACAGTTTGATTCAGCTGAATAAAACCACTAGGATCATCTTTGTCTCTGATTCCACTGTGTGCTGGCTTTATTTCTTGGTTATTTATTCTCATGCTGAAAATATCTGAAGCTACTGTAAGCCCTTCACATCCTTACATTATCAAGTCCCATTGGAGACAGTGTTCTTCTCTGTCCTAGAAACCCTAGCAAAGGTTTCCTTGTATTTCCTTGCCTCTGATTGGGTTATAGCAGTCATCACCTCCTTCCTCTCTGGTCAGTCTCTCTATCTCACAAATTGTTACTGGGGCAGGGATCTGTGGTGGATTGACCACAACTTTCTGCACTTCTTTCATATTCTCTTGGTATACTATCTCTTGGAATCCAGCCCTAGGTTGTAAGGAAGTTCAAGCAGCCCATAGGGAGGCCCATAGACAGAGAACCCGAGACTCCCAGCTGACCAATCTTCCTGTTGTGTGAGCGAGCCATCATGAAAATGGATCCTCTAACCTTCTTAGGGCCACCTCAGCTGATGCCACATGGAGCAGAGACAAGTTGCCCCCCGTGAGCCCTGCCTAAGTTGGAGGTTCATGAATATAGTAAATGTTGTTCTTTTAAGTCATCAATTTTTGGGTTGTTGTTATGCAGAGGTAGAAGATTGGAACAAAGCCCACTGCCATGATATGTCTATGTCACATCCTCCAATCCAGCTTTTTAAGTAATTATGTTGATGTTTTGCTTTTCAGATCCAGCTTTGAATCATTTGTCTTAAACAATCGTTTCTGAACTTAAGGTGAGAAATTCAGCCTGTACATGTACCACCCATTATTAAACTAGTGATTGAAGAGACAATTGTGTATAGTCTCTGTAAAAACAGAGTAGTTTTGGGGTCCCAGGATAATGGCAATTTGCATAGGAGAAATCTTCATAGAGAAAACAAAAGAACTTTAACAAACATTCAACTGGTAAAAATGGCCATAAAACCTTGAAAGTGTTTTCAAAGTGATTATTCATTTATTTGTGTGTCCCATCTGTCCTTTCATCCATCCATCCATCCATCCATCCATCCATCCATCCATCCATTTATCCATTTCTAGTTCCTCTCTTAACAGAAAAGATAATAAGCCTGACTAGTGAGAGTACAATGGGACAGGTAAAGAGGAGAAAATTCTCTCATTTGTAGAGTTCTGGGAATTAGTGAATGGTGGATTCACATTGGTTAAGATTGATAAGAAAGACCAAAGATTTGCTGTAATGCAGAGACAGACTTGAAGAAAATGTTGGGAACAAGAGAATAAAGCCAGATGATCCAATAGCCAGAAGATTAAAAAAAAAAAAAAAAAAAAGAGGACAATTAGGTTAGACTGCTACTTGGAAGGGTGGTCTAGGCTAATTCATCTGTTCATCCAGCAGTCATTGATTATGTGCTAATGTGTACCAGCAGCATATTATGAACTGAGGGTTCTGTAGTGAATAAGAGACACTAATTAGCTACCTTAATGGAGCTTACATTCAAGGGGAAAAACAGATGACATACATATAAATCAACAAAGATTTGTAAGAACATTCAGAGGACTAAGAGCAGGGTGGCGGATAAAACAGGACTGAGCAGGCAATATTAATGGGTGATCGGGAAAGATCCTTCTGAGAATACACTTGAACTGGGGTCCAAATGGCAAGTAGAAACAAGGAAGGTTAAGAATTGGGAGATGAGCATAACAGGCAGTAGCTATAGCAAGTGCAAAGGCCCTGGCAAATACCATCCATGGGCTAGCACCCACAACTAGCTTCATGTTGATGGGACATTTGTACTAATTCACTGAAAGAGCCCCAGTGGCAGAGGATGCCAGTTCAATTAGTCACTTATTTGTCCGTCCATCCATCCATGCAACCATCCATCAGCATACGTTTTGGGTGCCCTCCACATATCAGGAACTGTGCTAAGCCTGGGAACTGCAGAAATGTAAAGATGACCGATCTCTGTACTTGAGGGATGCATCATCAATCGCCACAATCACTCTCTGAGATGAACTGGCATGTGATTGAACACTTACTTTATTGGTAAGGAAACTGAAATACAGAATCTAACGACTTCACTTGACATCACCCAAGTGGTTATTGGTAGGGCATAAGCATTTTGGCTTCCTTTCTTAATCAGGGAAAGTATTATATCTGACCTATTTTTTTAAAACCCTCTTACTCAATGGGGTAACAATTAGAGTTTATCTATTGCTAATGCTTACTTACCACTTTAGGTTTCTTTAATTAGAGTATTTTAAATTAGTGTTATTTTAATTTTACTTATCTCTTGGGACATTCTAGAGGATGAATAGCAAAGGAAATAATGCACATGAAAGCACTTTGTAACCTATAAACTATAATACATATGTGAGTTATATACAGTTTTATATTTGAGGATATTGCTTCATCCATTAGTACTATTTCCTCCTTAGGGATCCCTTCAGAGAAATTCAGAGCAAAATAGACTTCTAGATGGATACTTTAAAGACATTTTATATTTCCTTTAAAAATAAGACTGTGAATTCTGAAAATGACCAAATTGGGTGCTTCATAAATATTTGTTGAATGAATTGATAAGATGAAATATTCAAGAAATATGATACTATGTTATGGGTTTCATTCAGTGTGGCTACTTACTGTGGAAGAACTGCCAATTTGATACTACATTGCCACCCTAAGGAAATCGTATGATTAATTTTACGCATCTGTAGAGGGTTGCTATTAGCCACCTTGGGAATGAGAAGCATATGGTTCAGGGAAAGAAGATCATTCTTTTGAGAGAAGGAAATAAAATTATCTGGGGGTAGATTACCCACTGCTTTCAAAGTATAATTAATCATTTTATTCTATTTTTTTAATAGTTGAGTTTAAAGCCTTATGTTGATATCATGTTTACTTTTGTTCCTTCAGCTGAGCAGTGATTCTTTAAATGGAAAGCCACAACCACCTGCCTTAACCTAGTGAGTACTCAGTGGTTAACAGCTCAGGCTTTGGAGCCAGGCTGACGGGGTTCAAACCTAGGCTTTATATCTTAGACCTGTGTGACCCTGGAATAGTTTCTTAACTGCTCTGTGCCTAAGTTTCCTTTTAAAATTTATTTATTTATTTAAGTTTATTTATTGATTTTTGAGAGAGACATAGAACACTCAAGTTGGGGAGGGACAGAGAGAGAGAGAGAGAGAGAGAGGGAGAATCCCAAGCAGCCTCCAGGGCTGTCAGCACAGAGTCCCAAGTGAGTGGGGCTCAAACTCATGAAACTGAAATCATGACCTGAGCCAAAATCAAGAGTTGGATGATTAACCAACTGAGCCACCTGAGTGCTCCTCCGTTTTTTTTTTTTTTTTTTTTTTTTTTTTTTTTTTTTTTTTACGGGAATAATAAGTAGTATCTACTTATAGGATTGTTGGAAGGACTAGACGAATTAATACATGTGAAGTAATTAGAACAACAGTCAATAAATGCTCAAGAAGTGTTAGTTAGTATGTATCTACTTGTTTGACTTTCTCATTGGATTATAAAAGCTGAAAAAGAAGGACTCCAAACTGTTTCATTTATGTATCCTTTAGTGTTAGGATTTCGGGTAAGCGGAGTGAGGCTCTTGCTTGAGTGCCAAATTTGTTAGAAGGAGGGGAAAAAATCAATATAGAAAACCAAGATAAGTAATATTTTAATGTATTACTTGAAATAAATCAAAATTAGTGCAAACGTCCCATGGTGAACATATCAAAACTGTAAATAAAGACAACTAGTAACTTGAAGTTAAAAATTATTTAAGATCATCACTTGGTTAAGGGAAATTGTCAAACATGGAAATTCCTCCAATTGAAAATGAGATAAATGGAGTGCCTGGGTGGCTCAGCCAGTTAATCATTTGACTCTTGATTTCCGCTCAGGTAATGATCTCATGGTTCCTGAGTTTGAGCCCAGTGTTGGGCTCTGCCCTCACAACATGGAGTCTGCTTGGGATTCTTTCTCTCCCCCTCCCTGTACCCCTCTCCCGCTGAAGCTCAAGCTCTCTCCCTCGCAATAAACAAATAAACTTTAAAAAATGAGATAAGGAAGAATTTGATTTTGAAATGTTATTGATGAGTTTGCTTCCACTAAAAGGAGGGAGGAAAAAAAATAAAATGAGGGAAGTAAAATTATAATAATTCAGTTTGTGTTATAAGTAAAATACTTTAAAAATAATTTTGTGAGTTTTAATACTCCTGTGTTTTGACTTTTCAACCATTCTAGTGTTCTAGAAAAAATTAGCTATTAAAAACTTATATTAAAATTCATTTGGCCTTAGGCTCCAGCATAGCTTGGCCTGGCTCTGATCTTCCTAGGTCTTGGCTCAGATCCTAGTACACAGAAAGTGTTCAGTTCAGAGTAGTGTAAGGAGCTGTGCCCTCTACAAGGGATGAACAATAGTGTACCTGTTTTTGGAATCCTTCCCCTGTTTCAGTGCCTAATACAGTGAACAGTACCCACAGGGGTTCAAATCATGTTTGTTAAAGGTGAAATGAAAATAATTAGATTTATCCCAGCTTGATTCAAAATTCAACTCATTTCATGCTCTTGGATTTCCTATATTGAGATGTTCACAGTGGATTTCAGAAGTCTGATCTATGAAGTTCTAGCCAATGACCCCCTTCTCTTGGTATGGGCCATTATGATCTCTCCCTTCCTTTGGAAATCCCACAAAGGGCACCACCACACAGTCCCAAAGAGACTAATGAGAAGAGCTAGCAAGCAGGAAATTGTACCACACAAATCTCTGTATCTCCTGCTTGCATGCTCACTAGATTGGTGGCCTTCAAATATTTGTGACGATGATCTTTACAAGATGTACTTTGTACATCATAATCCAGCAATACACTTACATGTTTTTATACATGATTACAACAGTATCATTTAATACTTAGTTGAATTATGTAAGATGTATTCTTTACTTAAATTTTATTCTGTATCATTAATAAAGCATTTGTGATGACCTCAAAAGGGGTTTCATGAACCACTGAAGGCCTAGACTCATAGTTTGAAAAACACTTGACTACAGTTTTGGGGAAGTGGACACTTCCTGTCTCTCTGCTATCACCTAGCATGGACCCTGGTGGAAGGAAGGTGTCTAATAAGCCATAGTGGCTGCAGGCTGTGGTGTCAAGTGCATACACTTTGGAGGTAGACAATTGGGTTTTTGTCACTAACAACCATATGACAATGGGCAAGTTACCTCAAGGCCACGAGCCTCATTTTCTTCATTTATAATAAGAATAACTATGACAAAAATAGTAATAGCTAACCTTTGTTGAAGGTTTACAATGCACTATTAGACTGTGTAAAATGGAGTAATGATTGGACATAGGTGTTGTGGGGACCAAATAGGGTCAAGGTATAAAGTACTTGACGCATACAAGGAAATTATTTATTCTGAGCCCTTTTTCTTCTTTGTGGACCCTCTGAGCCAGGAGTTCCTACTGGGAGTTAGAAGTGTGTTGCTTGCTCCTTGGGGTGTTTGGCAACCTTGGGGCTGGAAGGAGTCCAGCACTTTGAAAGGCACTGTGAGAGCACACGGCCAGTCACATTCTCAACAACCCATCTTCCAGCCTTCCTCCTGGCCCACTTGCAACGCTTTGGTCCACTCTGTGGAAGTTGGGTCCAGCTGGACCGTGGCCACTTTCCAGCCTTTCTGGGAAGGACAGTGGCAGCGTTGTTGAGGTCTGAGTCCCACAGAACACAGAGCTCATGTCCTCAGGCTACCTGTGGCATGTCTCCCAGGACATTTCATGTTCTTCCCGTTGGTGTCACTGACACATGCGACCAGAGAAGAAAGAGGGCTGGGCAAAGTGCCACTATAAATGCAAACCACTGGGATTGAGTGCACTGTGTGAATCATTCTGTTCTGATCATGTTTTCTATAGGAAGGAGCATTTATGCTTGCTTGAAATAAGGTTCCCAGGTGCACTGGCCCACTTTGCTCACAACTCAAGAGAGTCGTTGTCTTAGCATCTGGGAAGTCACCTCTTGCTTAGGAAAGAACTTGACAGTAACAGCAATTCTTTTTTTTTATTTTATTTTTATTTATTTCTAGGGGAGAGAGAGAGAGACAGCGTGAGCAGGGGAGGGTCAGAGAGAGAGGGAGTCACAGACTGAAACAGGCTCCAGGCTCCGAGCTGGCAGTCAGCACAGAGCCCGACGCGGGGCTCGAACCCACGAACCGCGAGATCATGACCTAGGCGAAAGTCAGATGCTTAACCGACTAAGCCACCCAGGCGCCCCAGTAACAGCAATTCTAATAACAAGACTTTCTAGATATGCCTGTCACCCTATATGTACACATCATAATTACCATTCATTGAAAATGTACTATATTCCATTTGTTCGATACAAGCTATTTCAAATCCTCATAAGAATCTTTTGAACAGTGAATTATCATGCCCAGTGTGCAAATTTTAAAAGTCAATATTTAAGAGGAGTTAAGTGATTTGCTTCAAATCATCCAGCTCATAATGGAGTCTGAATTAGAGCTTTTGTCTCTCTGATGCTAAAGCCAACTTCCTTGTGCTTTCCACATCAGCTGTTCATAAGCCACGTTCTTGTTAATAATCATAGTTCACTTTATGTTTACTGAGTGTTTACTACGTGTCTGGCTTTGTTGTAAACACTTCATGCGTATTGCTGGTAAACTGCAACTCTATGAGAAAGACATCTTATTATTCCATTTTCCAGATGAGGACTCTGAAAATAACTACTTGCTGAGATCGTATTTTGGCGTAAGCGGTGGGTCTGGGATTTGAATCCAGGAGGTCTGTACCCTTGACCACTAACCTATGGTGGTTCATATTTATTTCCTTTGGCTCTGACATGACCTATGACAGAGCGCAAACATCCCCACTTTACAAGGGAGGGCACTGGAGAAATTTATTTGCCCAATACTATATAGATCTGTAAAGTAGAAGAGGGGCTGGATGCTGGGTGTGCTGGCTCCTGGCTCAGTGCTTGCTCCATAAGGTCAGGATATTGCTGTCCATGTCATTGAGGCATGCATGGTGCTCCTTACCTATCCTGTTCTTGGCACCTGGGTGTGGCAAGTGCGTACATAGTAGCATCTGTGAGCTTCAAGGTCCTGGAGCTTGGGCTCAGATGGAAGATTCGTCTCTTTGTATACTTTTCTGGTTCCTCTCGCCTGCTACAGCCTTGATCCAGCATGTGCTCAGTCCTTCTTCCTGCCCTCCTGCTGCCCATCATTGTTCCTCGGGGATTTCCTGCATTCAGGGCACCTCTCCAGCGTAGCAGTGACCTGGATTCTGAATTTTCTGGCTCATTCAAGATCTTGTCTCTAATTCTGGCTGGTCACAGTCTAGCAGCATAAACCTTGGGGAAACCTCAATCAGCACTTTTCAAGATTCTTACCCTCTACTTTATAAACAAAAGCATGAAGCACATAAGTGAATGTTTGGCTATACCTGACAAATAGAATAGAAATATTCTATTTATTAATAATCCTTTAATCATCATCATCATCATCATCATCTATTAATAACAATAATCTATTTATTAGCAAGTTGGTTCCCCCAAAAATTGTCCTTGAGAGCAGGTATGATCCTATCTATTTCTTATGGCTCCTCCAAAGAGAATAGCATAAGGCTAGCTTGTGATAGGTAGGAATGGAGCCAAGAAAAAAGACAGGGTAAATAATCTTTATTACATGTCCCCCATGAACTAGACATTTTCAAATATGGCCTATGATTTAATTCTGACATCTCCTTGAGATAGAAGCAGTTATGATTATCCCTATATTTAAAGAAAAAAAACCTAAGGCTCAGAGAGATAAACAAATGTAGCCAGAAATACTTTCATCATGGAATCACTGTTTCTAGGAGTTCAACACACAGGTAAGTATGTGTGTTTATACATACATGGGTGTGTGTCACATACACGCTTCTTAAGTTTTTGCTGGAATAATGTTTTTGATCGCATGAATCTACATAAAACTTGGACGGTTGTTTTTCCTGATTATATTGTACATACTTGTTTACAGAATGAGCATACTTCTCACATCAGCAGCAGTCCAAATTTCAGGTAATCTTACTCTTTTCAGATACATGTACCTAAATCTGACAAAGTTGTATTGCATTATTAGACATTAGAGAAATTCACAAATTAATAAAATCTGCTCTTGAACTGTTTATCTTAGTCTTGGACTTGAGAAACAAGGTCTGCATACCTATACAGACACATGCATATATTAACTGCTCTGATTCTGTCTCATGTTTACATGTAATTAATCAATACTTGCCAAATCTGTTTCAGTGGCATCAAATAAATGCATTAATTGAGTGCATATTAATCGTTGAGAAGTGACAAGATGTGAAATGTGTTTTGTGTTTCCAAAGTAGGGAGAGGTTTGTTTAAATAACCCTTGTTAGATTAATATATGGTTAATTCACCACTTCTTTCTCTAACCTGTGATAACATCAAGGAAAAAACCTGTAAAGATGTGCACCCCCCCTGCCCCCCGTACATTTTCCCTTTCCTAAATTCTATATTCTATGTCAGTTCTGCTTACTCTATCCAGGACCTCTCTCTATAAATATTTCTTCAGCTGGGCTTCAGATAACCTCGGCTGAATCAGATTTTTAGATACATACATTATATATTGAAAATTAACCTCTTGGTCTAAGAATTCCAAACCTATATTAAAGAGAATAAGTAAATTAGTAGCTATTTATAATCAAAGAATATTAACAAATTAAATTCTCATGGATTTCTATTTTTGATGATCTAAATTGAAAGAGACATCCATTGTATTATCCAGGATCTTGTGAGAATTCTGTCTACAAAAGCAAATACTTACTCACTGAGCATCTATTATGTCTAGGTACTGTGTTCTAAGTGGTGCAGTTAAAATTTATCTACCAAGGCAACAATGACTACATATCTCTCACATGTATTGTATCTTATTAGATGCTGTGGGTTATGGGAAAAGTGTAGGAAAAATACTCCGTCATCTCAAGAAAAGTTTCAGTTAACAATATGGGGGACACAAGATCCAATCAAACTAAGAAGTAAGCATGATCATCACCAATTAAAACCAGCCCTGAGAAATTCTTTGGTAAGAGAAACTTAAGCTGGCTGTCCATAGACAGAAGACCAGAGATGAGGCATAAAGATGAGATGAATATTGCTGGTGTGATACAGAATTTGTGACACCAACATCTTAGACCCGATGGTGGAAATTGTACAGGCTATCGAAACAAACCAGTTTAAATCCCGACTCTGCTACTCATACTTAATAACTGAACATCAGGTAATTATTTAACCCTGTTAAATCTCAAATGCCTAATCTGTAAAATGGAGATAATAATATCTATACCACAATATTACTGGAAAAAGCTTAAATGAGACAATCTGTTACAAATTGACATTTCAAGTTATTTTGGTAAACAATGGTTTATGACAATTAGAGGTCAGTGAGGGCCCTGCATCTGTTCCCTGACAATATTACTTCTGGAAAGAATATTTTGACAAAGGCCAGTCTCTGCCACTTGTATAAATATTCAATACTAAATAGGCCCCAAAAAGTCATACAAGCCTGTTCCTGGATGGGTCCCTTCAAATATACAAGAATTACCTCACAGTGTGGTTTCCTAGTCTCTGTTTTCCCCACTAGAATGTCAATTCCATGGCGGCAGATGTTTTTGTGTATTTTATTTACTACTGTATCCCCAATACTGAGAAAGATGCCAGACACATAATAACTACTCAATAAATATTGGGTAAAATGAATGAGCCAATTAGTGAATGAGTGAACTTATCACCCTCAGGGCACAGAATAAAGTTAATATAATACATTTATATGCATGCATATACCGGTATTTCTTGAAGTAAATTACAGCTAGAACAGAGTGTAAAGCACCTGGCATATTTGTGTGCTTGTTTTCTCTATCCTTCTAATGCAAACTCATTGGGTGTCTCATTTTCTACAACTTCTAGCACAGAGCTTGAACAAATTAGATGCCAGTTATATTAAATTAGGTTGAATAGACATACTGATGCATTTCTTTTCCTCATCTGTAAACTGGAGATAATAATTCCCATCCTATTTACTTTCTTGAGCTGTTGTGACATTCAAAACACAATGAATATGACAAAAATGTATGAAGTGGTATAACATAAGACTGTATTCACAAAATGTGAGCCATGGAATGACTGTGAGAATCCTCTATATTGTTTTGAAAATGTTGAGTGTGGGAACCCGTTTCAAGATTTTCCAATTCATAGTAGGCAAATGCACCTGGAAATCTTTTGCATTTTAATGAAATCACCAGGTGATTATTTTCCATTCCTTTATTTTTTAAGACTTCATTTTTGTTTAGCCCTATATGCTTTGTAAATTCAATTTCTAGCATTGGTGTAAGAGATGAAGAGAGAGGTGGTAGGGATGATGATGGTGACAAGTCAAACCACAACAGTGACCAGGAGTTCTATGGGGGAAGGGAAGGGCATTGATTTCTTGTTCATCTGTTGTAATCCTGGCACACAGTTTAGTGACTGTCCTACAACCAGTGTTCCACAAATGGCTGTTGCATAATGGCCATTGATGGCAGCCATGCTGGCTTGTGAACCCTCTCTGGGACACCTAATACAGAGGTGGTCTCGCTTGCTCTTTGAGACGAAAGATGTAGGTCAAGCGTGTGAAGTTCGGTTCTTGCCAAACGGAAGAGGATTTCCTTCTTGCACTTTCCTCCCCTCCCATTTAAACAATGTCCACAAGCTGGGAAAAGGTATATAAACATATGGACAATGTTTGCACACCAAGCTCTGGGTTGATAATGACCACATTTCCTGCCTTAAGAAAACTGTCAGACTCTCTGTTGTCAAAGTTCTCTTTGTCTCCAGAATGCAATTCATTACCCTTCCCCTGAGCTGAGAAGGGTACTGAGGGGCCTTGTTTTACGTCGCCGGCCTTTGCCTATCTTTTTCCAGTCTTTTCCTACAGCAGTTCAGAAGAGGCAATGAGGAATTCCTTGAAAATTGTGTATAGAGCTAATTGCTCGAAGAGGTAGGTTATTGCCTGAAGTTAGGCTTGATTTCTTTTCACCAGCCCATAAAGAATCAAGTGATCCAAGAAACTGTTATGGTTTACCAAAAGGTAGGGGGTAGGAAGCCGCCCTAAATGTGTTTATTATTAAGACATTCCAGCCTCCCTCTCAACACACACACACATGTTGCTGTCAACTTCCAGTGTGTAGCAGCTGGAAGCGTCCTTGGGCTTGCCTTTAGGTGGAGATTCTAACTCATTACCTAAATGAGAGGGCTGTGAAGCCACCTGCTCTTTCGCACTAAGTCTTCCCCAGCAGACAGCACTGGCCCAGAGGGCAGAGCGGAGATTGAGAAGAAAGGGGAGAAGTCCCAGACCTGGAGGTGGAATGGATTTCTTGATAGTTACTACTACCTGCCTATCCCACTGTTTCCTGTGCTTCTATGTGAACAACTGGGGAGTCAATCATTTCAAATGGGAGAAGAAATTATACAGAACACCTGTAGCATTGAGGTCCTCATTGTTTGTGTGTCTGTAACTTGCAAAGCACTCCTATCATGTGTTGTGGAAGAGCTGGGTAAGCTTGGCTCAGCTCTCAACCTCACATTCCATGGATGTCCCAAGCCCTCCCTTGACTTTTTGCTAATTCCCAGGGGCTTTTCCCTCATGGTCACCCTCCACCTGAAACTTCTCTCTGTTTTGCCCTAAGTCAAAGTGGTTTTAGGAATTAGTTTTTATGCATTTCCATAAAAACTATACTACAACTCTCTCCTGAAGATTTGGAAGTTCTAGAGAAGTTCACAATACTGAACCTGCTGTCTTCTGCCATCCACTGTCCTTTTATGTCCCATGCAATCTTTTCTGTTCCTTTATTCTTCCATGATTATACCTGATGGCCCCAAGACTTCTCCTTCTGTAACGTGAAGAAGGAACTTAACTATCCACACCTCCTGGCATCATGTGATCCCACGGATGTCCACAGCCAAAAAACTCTAGTGTGAGTACTTCAATCATCTCCTTGGAAGACTACCTTGCTTGCCAATAACATTGTTTTCTTTGTTATATTTCTTCGCTGTCTAACCTTTGTAACAACGCTGAAAATGAGATGAAGAAACAGAATCAGAGGCATGGAGTTACTTGTCCTAATGCAGACTGCTGAGAAGTAATGGGAATACGACTGAATTCACGTGTCTCTGCTTCTGAAGCCCATGTTGTTTCTACTCAGCTATATCACAGTCAGCACAAAGTTGAGGAGGAAGGCAGGGAGATGGTGGCGAAAGCTTTCCAGAGATAAAAACATTGGTTCCTATTCTTGGCAGGACCTAACAGCATTGATTAACAGACAGCAATACAGGCAGATTTTTATAAACAGGAGATACATATCTAAGATCATTTCTTTATGCGATCATTTCTTTATGCATTCATTTCTTAGTTTCTTTCTGCTGCTATAAGAAATCACCACCAATTTTGTGGCTTAAAACAATAAAAAATTTATCATCTTATAGTTATGGGGGTTGGACTTCCAAAATGGGCTTCATGAGCCAAAACAAAGTCTATAGGAGAATCTGCTTCCTTGCCTTTTCCAGCTTTTCGCAGCTGCTTGAAATCATTGGCTCTAGGAATCTTTCCTTTTCAAACTCTTATTCTGTTGCCACATTTCCTTCCCTGACTCTGACCCTCCTAACTCTCTATGATATGGGTATTCACTGTGATTACAATGGGTACATCTGGATAATCCTCACCTCAAAATCCTTAATCACATCTGCAGAGTCTTTTTTCTCATGGGTCCTGGGATTTAAGATGTGGGCATCTCTGGGGGAGGGCATTGTTCTGCCTACAGCACCTTCATTCATGATTTATTTATTTTTTTAGTTCAAACTACATTTTGTAAGAACTGGCCATGTAGCAAGCAATGTGATAGGACTTGTGTATACAGAAATAAAACACTCTTTCAAGGAGCTTACTCAAGGAGGGAGACAGACATAAGAACTAGTCATTAGGCACCAGTGTGCTAAGTACTATGAAAGAGGCAAGTGTAGGGGGCTCCTGGAGCCCAGAGGAAGAGACCAACACTCTGTCTTCAGGATCGTAGTTCATCACAATTTTCCTGGAAAATGAGATGCCTGGAAAGTCTTTAAGAAAAATAGGGGAAGAGTAGGAGAGACTCAAGCCTGGTGGGTCGTAAGTATTATACGCAGGTTTGTCTACATGCAGAGGGACAGTGAGTTTACCCCTAAAGGAGAGGTGCAGGAGATACAGAAGGGCAGCCACAGCTGGGTGCAAACATCTCTGGGGACATCAGCAAATAGGACGGGACGGCTGAGGGGACACTCTGTGGTCAGAGTCAGCTCCTGGCATAGAAGAGCACCTGTTGTAAAGTCATACATAATGGTTCAGCTGAAGCCGTTGGAATGCTATGTTTGGTCACTGGAGCTGGTCTGTACTCTTGCACTGTCTGAGCTTCAGATGGAAAGATCATTTCATCAAGCTGTGGGGGAACTTGTGAATGTGGAATGAAAGTGCATAAAGGAGGTGAATACTGGAAGAAGACTCCTGTCAAGGCCTTAGGAGTAAGGGAAAAAGTGGAAAATTGCTATATCTCATAGAATAAAAAAGAATTCTACTTAGTCAAATCAGTATCTATGTGTCTATATATCTCTATCTATATTTGTGTGGCCATATTGAGGATAATTTGATTTTCATGGCTTACTTATCACTTCCATTATATTCCACAAACATTTATTAAACATCTACCATGCACTGACCACTGTATTTAGTACTAAGGACATGAAGAGAAGAATACATGGCTTCTGTCCTCCAGGACCTCATAAAATAGCATCAAAAATTCTATAACAAGAATATGAACAAAGTGCTATGAAAATCTTTTAATAAAGTTGTGCATGAATGCTGGGCATATGAATGTATAACCATGTTATGTGTTTGCTTATACAGTACTGGCTGCATCTTTCTGTAATATTTTCATGAAGCAAACCTTCCTTCGGTGTCGGCCATCTGTCCAGGCTCTGGAGGTTGTAACAGTGAGCAAGACAGAGAAGGTCCTGTTCTCATGTTTCTTACTTTCTAATCACAGAGTATAGCAGTAGGCCAGGGAGAGTGCAAACAAGATAAGCATAGACATATGTTATGAAGCAAGTAAGTGACATTTCTGGGAGGCCAAGGTTAGACTGAGTGATTAGGCAAATTATCTTTACATTTCCATTAAGTAGAAGCATAAAGGAGATGGTGTTACAGAGTAAGGGTCTTCTGGAGACTGTACTGAGGGAACTAGAGGCATTTGGGACGATGACAGCAACCCACCTACAGAAACCATCCTCTGGTGCCTCTCGATTCCGAGTCGTGCTTCTTTCACAGGGGCAGGCGAGCAGCAAGGAGGGACTACATTCTTCTGCTGTCTTGCCTCCTACCCTTATAGGAGCCAAGCAGATGAGGTACAACTTTAAATACTTTGCAGTGTATTTGTTTGCTATTGCTGTGTAACAAATTACCACAAAGGTACTAGCTTAAAGTGACAGCAATTCATTTTGTCCCAGTTCTGTAGTTAAGAATTCAGGCCAGAACTCAACAGCATTATCTGCTCGGTGTATCACTAAAATGATGATTAGCTATTACTAGCTAGTAGTGCTTCCCTCCCATCATACAGAAGGATAAAAAGTGTTTTCTACTGAGTTGAATTCCCAGTTCTTAATCATACACCATTTCTATAAAATGGTTCTTAAACTTCAGAAAGGGGTCATGAAATGATTCGTCCTTAGATAAGAGACAGAAGGAAATGATGTTCTTTCAAGTTTTGGTCTAGTATCTGTTTATCTAAACCGCGAGATTATTTTTTTCACTCACTGAAAAGAGAGAAGCAGTGTGGCTTGTGGAATTAACCCCTCTAAGTAGGTTAACTTTAATGTAAATGAAAGAAGCAATGAGTCATTAATTATAAATTCATGGTCAGATTCTCCTTTCTTTGATTTGTGAACTTTGCCAAGTCTCTGACCTTTATCGATTGTGATGTTTCACTAGTCTACTATTGCACAGGGGTCTACCACGTGCTTTTCATATTGTGCTACCAAATTTTGATCTATAAATTGCATTTCTTTTATTTCATCATAAGGATATATCTTGCAACAGTGATGTTCTTTAAGAGAAAGTTGTGAAGTTGTGTATAACCTGCTGAAGTAAGAGGAAAGATGAATGGCATAATATAAAGCCAGCTCCTAAAAGAAAAGTTCATTTTTATCAGAACATGCCAGACATTTCTCTGACAAGCTTATAAAAAGCATAGTCAGGGTAGCAAATATGCACTCTATGGACTTTGTGAAACATGCTTATACTATAGGAGTTATTGTGGGTTTTTTTTTTTTTTTTTTGAGAGAAAGAAAGAGCAAGTAGGGGAGAGGGACAGAGGGAGATAGAGAGAGAGGGAGAGAGAAAGACAGAATCTTAAGCAGGCTATACACTCAGCACAGAGACCAATGCAGGGCTTGACCCCACAACCTGGAGACCATGACCTGAATCCAAATCAAGAGTTGAACTACCCAGGCACCCCTTCTGGTATAATTATTGATGACTTATTTCATGTTATTTTATATAATATATTATTGTGATTTCCTTAAATAAATTTTTTTCCTAATATGTAAGTAGTAACTACTCATTCTAATTTTCTGAAACTTGTTAAAAAAGAAAAAGCTTAGAGGGGCACCTGGATGGCTCAGTCGGTATCATCAGACTTCAGCTCATGATCTCATGGTCTGAGTTTAAGCCCTGAGTCCGGCTCTGTGCTGACATTTCAGAGCCTGGAGCCTGCTTTGGATTCTGCGTCTCTCTCTCTCTCTCTCTCTCTATTTGACCATTCCCTGCTCATGCTCTGTGTCTCTCAAAAGTAAATAAACATTAAAAAAAAAAAAAAGGCTTATACTCATGTTTAATTCCTCCAAGTGTGCTGACAATATTCTTAGTTTTCTTCTTTGAACTTGGTTTGTCCATCTGTAAAAAGGATGGGACTAGAGAGTAGAGTCCATCTACAGAGCTTTCTGGAATGGGGGGAGTACACTGTGAGTGAGGGTCCAGGTTTCCTACCTTTACTTCAACCAGAGAGTCTGACTTTATTTTCTTTATATTGTTCAGTTTGGGACTCTTTTACCTTGTTTTCACTTTCAAGTAACAGAAAATCCTTCCCAAACTGGTTTAAGCATAAAAGATAATCTATTTATTTACATAACTAAGAAGTCCAGGGACAATTGGCTTCAGGTACACCTTGTTCTACAGGTTAATTATATTTACTTAGGGGCTCATTTCTTTATATTTCTCAGAGATCTGCTTCCTGAGCTAGCATTGGCCTCAGGTTGGAAATGCTAATGGCAGCCACAAAGGAACTGGGTTGGAATCAATCCCCCACAATATAAACAGAGTAAGGGTATTTTCTTAAAGAAAATTTAGGTATATTTTATCAAGAAAGAGGCAAAATAGGAGCAATGGGCACCTACTTCAGGATCCATTTAAGGTGTTATCTTAAAAAGAGTTTCCATTGTTAAAAACAAGTGTAAAAACTCTAAAAAGGCCATTCCTAAGATCTTTTCAGCTCTACCATTTCTCTTATTCTACTTTTCTCTCATTTCACTCAGTGGCAAACTCCCCAGAATGTTCTAGATCCACAGCTGATCTAGTTAGGGCTTGGAATGAATTAATAGCTTGAAGCATAAAGCATTAAGTATTACAAATAATGTCTCATATGTTCTCGGCAGAAATCCTGGTAGTGCATCCTGCAATTTGCATTAACCAGAGGCCAACAGGTAATTATTCAAATGGGATTTTTCTTTTTAAAAGATGAACGATTCCCTGAGGGTTGATACTCATACCCAATTGCCATGTGGGGAGCGAAACCAGCTATTGCCTTTAGTCAACATTTATTACAGGTATCACTGAAGGAAAAGAAAATCTCCCACTTTTGAAGGGATCTGGAAGGTCTGAGCATTCTGTCCATCCAAGCCTGGCTCTTGAAGTAAGCTTGGGGATTCTTTGATGCCACACCAGTCACTATGACTTTAAGAGTAAATCCCATACTTGAGAGATTAGAGACCCATCTCCTCTGTTAAGTACTATGAAGTAAAACATCTGAATCACAAATAAAGCAATCAATAAATATATACCAAGCCTAAGGATTTGGTGAAGAGAGCCTAGTCATGACATTAGGGGGACTACCTTCATGGAGTTCCTTTTTTCTGGAATGCTTTCCTCTTCCTTCATCCTCAAGGCCCATCTCAGAGGTCTTCTGAGCACCACCCGGCCCATCAGATGCCAGAATTACTATTTCTAGAGATTCCTAAAGTAACTCCTTGTGCAGCAATTAATCACTAATGGGTTTTTAGGTTTTCTGCTTCCCTTACTGAGACAAATTTTCAACCTCAACATTCTCATCTACAAAATGGGGATAATAGTCCTTCATCAGAGTCACTGGAGGGATAATTGCTTTGAAAGTGCTTCATAAGTGTTTGTCACTCAGTAAATATTGAATACATTAGTTGTAAGTATAAATCTCATAAAAAGGTTAAAATTGAAGGTAAAAGTATAACATAGGAAGGGTGAGGATTTGACTCAGCATTTGAAGCAGCCACATTCAACTGTTACTGAAGTACCTGGTACTTCAATAAGCCATCAGTTTCACCTTGTCACTGATGAGTAATCACCTGAGATTAATATGGCCTTGTGGATAGATTCCAGCATTCTCCAGACCTGCTCAATGCCTGCTGAGTATCTACATCGCTTTTGTGGAATCTTTTCTTTGAAAGATGGGATCCCACTGAGAGAAAACACATCAACTCTTTCTTGGATGTGTTGAAGCAGGATTGGGATGGCCATCACCCAGGGATATATTACAGACAATCCCTGTGTTGCTGGCAATGTTATGGTAGCATTAGCTATAAAATATGATAAGGTCTATTTGAGATGTATGATTATAGGCCCCTGAATGAGTCTTCCTTCCTTCCTTCCTTCCTTCTTTCCTTCCTTCCTTCCTTCCTTCCTTCCTTCCTTCCTTCCTTCCTTCCTTCCTTCCTTCCTTCCTTCCTTCCTTCCTTCCTTCTTTCCTTCCTTCCCTCTCCCTGTCTCTCCCTCTTTCTTCCTAATGCATTTTGTTTTTCTAGACTTAGATGAGTTACTTAATCCTAGTTCTTTACATTTCCCCCTTATATAGGTGGGAAATAAATTCTAATCTCCAGTTTATTTCCCCATGAAGAGATGATAACACATGAGGCAATAATGGAAGATTTGTGTTATAAAATCCTTGGAATCAATATTGAAAATAAATCTAAGATTTCACTCTAGGATATAAATGATTCATATGCCTAAGCAGTGCATATATTCCAAATACATCTGCACTTTTCTACAGAAAATACCAAACTCTTACAGGGACCACACTGAATCATTTCAGTCTTTCTGAATAGGATCACAGTTTGACACGGTCAAAAATGAAAACTAAGAACAGAATACTGTTTCTTTTCTGTTTTCCTCCTCTTTCTACAACCAGGATGGAAGCTGGTGATGGAAAGGAAATTGATATAACATTTGGAATACCGTCCCAGATATTCAGCTGTGCTGCATTCCCCTCAACTATAGAACATTCAATAGCATCTGTTCCCTGATGATGCAAGTTTCCACTTGTAGACGGGGCGGGCTTACTTCTCTACCTGTTTCAACATCTTTGCTCCTTCCCATCTCCAATTATGATACATAAGCAGAAACAAAGGCTGGTGACTGTGCTTGTTTTTTTTTTTTTTTTTTTTTTTTGGAGTTTTATGGATGGGATTTAGAGTTAATGCACTATCCTTTCCTGCCTGGTGTCAGAAGCTAGAATCCTAAGATCGCAATACTTTGCTTCTTAGAAGTAAAGCCCATTTGGGCTCTGCTTAAATAAGGAAGGAAGAATTAGAACAAGGAGGCAAAGAGGTCAGAGTTTAAGTCATTGCTCTGTGTTTCTTGGCTGTTTGATTATACATGACTGTGTCTTAGTTTTCTCATCTGTAGGAAGGGGATAATAACACAGACCTCCTGGGGTGTCTGTAACATTCAAATACAACCATTATTTAAAAGCCTTTGTTGTATAGTAGGCTCTCAATAATCATCAGCTTCCTTTCTTGTTTGCTTCCTCATTCCAAGTTTAATCTGCTGATGGAAGGGGAGATAATCAGCCACAGTTGGGTGAATAATAGCCTGGCTCTAATATAATTTCATAGGTACAGAACCAAGAAAATTGGGAAGCCACTGACATTTGTCTTAGGTTGGTCACTCCCATTGCTGTACCTTATGATTACCTGAGGGTATTTGCTCTGCCCTTTCTCTAGGGCACCTGGATTCCTCATGAGTTTTTCTCCTTTTTCTCATCAATCCTTGTCTCTAGAAACTATCTGATAAACTCATTCCTAACTAAAGTGAAAAGGACTGGTAAGATTCAATATACTTGAGGGGATAGAGATTTAATCCAAACTAATGAACCACTTGCTTGGAATACTGGGTAACAGCCAGGTCAATAGTTGATTTCCACATCTGCATTTCTTATTTATTCAACAACTACGCACAGAACTCCTCAGCGCCTAGCTGTGGAGGCTTGACACGGTCGCTGCCCTCAAGGGTCTCACAGTCTTGTCTGACCCAGCTATGCAAACATAAATAATAATGGCAAACAGTCACAGAACAATTACTATGTGCCAGGCAATGTTCTGTGTGCTTGACATACATCAATTCATTTATTCTTTGCAACAACCCTCTTAGTTGGTGCTCTGATCGGCTACAGTTTGAGATAAGGAAGCTGAGGCTCAGAGAAGTTAAATATCCTACCCAAGGTCACACAGCTTGGTCAATGTGGTCCAGCTCCAGAGGTTTTGTTCTTTATTATTTACTGCCGCACTGTATACAAGACAGTGTGATGACCACTTCTGGGTTTCTGTTGTTAGGAAATAGTCAGTGATAAAAAGACTATAGATGATTTATTTGAAAGTATAACAGGAACAGGAAAAATTCTAAATATCTATCAATAGAAGGATGCTTAGGTTCATTATAGTATGTCTGTATGATAAAGTACTTACAGGGGTGCCTGGGTGGCTCAGTTGGTTAAGATCCTACTCTTAGTTTTGGCTCAGGTCATGATCTAATGGTTTGTGAGATCAAGCCCCACATCGGGCTCTGTGCTGAAAGTGCTGCGCCTGCTTGGGATTCTTTCTCTCTCCCTCTCTCTCTGCCCCTTCCCAACTTGTACACACTCTCTATCTCTCAAAATAAATAAATAAACTTGAAAAAAAATACAGTACTTATAACCACTAAATAGATAAGGAAACAACTCTAAACTTCAAGAGGAAAAAAACATGGAGGGTGCCAAAAAGTTTCTGTAGTATTCTTCTAATTTTTTAAAAAAGGTATGCTCATGTAAATAAATAACTCTGTATGTCAGACACTGTATAAGTCACTTACCAACACAAACACAACACAGTTCTAGTGCTGTGGGAGCTGCCAGTTCAGGAGGAGAGAGACCTTTCAGTATTGGATTTTTAGGCAACATTAAAAGGCCATGCATGGGGTAGCAGTGCCTAGGGCATGTGGGCTTTGCTGAGACCGTAAGACGGATCAGGAAAACAGTCCCAGAGAATGTCAGCCTTGCCTCTTTCCCTCTGCAACTTCATCTTCAAAGTTTACTATGTTTTAATTTGCCCCTCTAAGAAGGAATGATGGAAAGGCAAAGCATATTTATCTTCTTCCAAACTTCCAGCAGCGTCCCAGTGAGTTCGTCTGTGGCTTCAACTCCTAGCTTCCCAGCCCAGAGATCTTGTCTCTCTCAATCCCCTCTCAGTGTCCCCTGTGATGTGTCATTCTAATATAGGACATACTCTGGTTTCTGGGTGGTCAGTGAGTTGAAGCTCAAACCCTGGTTTTTTACTCCAAATTTTCTTCATCTGGAACTCTTTCTAGGCTTACAGTTGGGCATTTGGTCCTCAGATGAATGGCCCCCTTTCTCTGGGACACCTGCCAACTAGTCCTTCCCAAAGAGTGAAGAGAAACCATAATTTCTACTGACTGCATGCTGACTATGAGCCCGGCATATTCTTTGTTCCTTATAACAATTATATGGGGTTGAATTGATCACCCTTGCTGTCAAGGAGAAGGTATTGCTCTGAGCAGGTGAGACTTCTGCTGAGGTCTTCAAAACACTTGCAGCTGTAATGCCTCATACATTTCTTAGCACATAGACGTCATTAGCGTTGTGTTTTTGACTTTCGCAGCTACTACGTGGCAGGTTTGAGACCACAATCTGTGTCTATATCATCGGAAGCCTTTCCTCATTCTGCCACGCTAAGTCTCTTCAGTTTGGGTTCTTGCTTGCCACAGTGTTCTTTTCCTGAATCTTCTTCCTCCCTGGCTGCTAATGCTTTTTGAGCAGAGATAAGTGCATTCACGCGGACCACCCCTTTAACTATCAGTAACCCGTGATGGCTTTCAGATCAAAGGGCCAGGGAGCAGGCCCAGGTGGAGGGTGGGAGTCCTCTGCTGTTTGCAGGAACACTGTTTCACATTATGTACCTGGTAGGGTAAGCTTTCATCCTTTCGTTGCCTCCCTTACTTAGAAGCCTATCAAACAACTCTGCGCCTTTTCCTTCTCCTTTTTATCACTCTCTGGAACAGAGTTGGGACTTGTGTAACTGCAGTTTCTTTTCTGTGGGAAAAGTAATCTCATTTCAATATGTGTGGGTGGGTAGATTATAAGTAATAGGCTTGGAGCTCAGTTGTAGGACTAGGGAGGGACTGGGTTAAATAGTTGTATGATTAACAAGCCACCGCGTTTTTATGGTCTATGAAGAAAAGGTTGCTATAAGGATTATCGGTTCAGATTGGAAATGATTCACCCAAAAGTATTCAATGGTTTGGATGGTAGGAATGGGGAGAGGAAAAGAATTTGCCCCACTACCTCCTGGAAAAGAACAGTATGAAATGCACTCAGAGGAGCTTAATCCTTTCTTTTATCTTTTAAGATTTCCTCCTCTCTATGGTAAAGGTCTCTAAAATTATGGAGAGAAGAAAGTGCCATGTAAGAGATACTGCTTGACATTCCATCTGTGTTTAGTATTATCAGCCTGTTAGATGAAGTGAGATTTGCAGGTCAGCTGTCAAGACAGGTGATTCTGAGTAGTCAGATCACCTCTCTGAGTTTCTGCTAAGGGCTGCTTGGTCTAGATAACCTTTTAGGTGTCCTCCAAGTTCATTCATTCATTGAGTGTTTATTGAATACCTATTAGGACTGAACAAGCTGGTGGTGGGCTGGAGGATCCATCAAGACCCCTCTTACTTCCAGCGTGAGTTCAGAACCAAAAGAGTGGAAGACGCTGAAGTTAGACAGGTGGAGATCCACATGTCACCACTATTACAGACAAACACTATCGAGCATAGCAGGATAAAGGGAACAGAGGCGTTTGGTGGCTTTTCTACTAGGAAACTAATCTGTTCACCTGTTCTCAAGCATTGCTGGACTATCACAGGGTTCCCCCTTTCTGTCTGCCTTGACGGGGATCCTTCTTCAGCATCACAGAGGAGCAGGGCGGAGTACATGCTCTCTGCTGTCAGATATACCCCCAAAGAGTGAAAGAAAGGGAGGGACTGTTCCAACAGACTTAGCTCCTTCTCCTGAATGCATCCAGTAGCACAGTCACTTCCTTTCCCAGTGGAGGGTAAGACAGAGACTGGAGAGAGGCCTAAGGGCTTAGGGTAAATTCCTCCTCATGCAAACCAGCAAAGATGGAGATCATTGCTGTCAAGCCAGTAGACACTCACCACACATCTACGGTCACCTACATTTCCCAGCCTCTCTTATTATTACATTGGGACCATATATCTTTGTCTGGCCAATGGATTTGAGTGGAAGTAATGTGTCACTTGTGAGTTTAATCAGTAAAAACGGTCCTCTGTCCCTCTCATTCTCTACCTTTGGTGACCCTGGAGGCCATATGTTCTAAATAGTATGGCTCTAAGATGAAGAAAATCTGTCCAAACTGAAATGGATTTTACATGAATTAGAAATAACTTTTATTTTTCTAAGCCACTGAGATTTGGAGATTCATTACCACAGGAGAGACTGTCCTATCTTGACTAAAATAATGGTCCTCCCTGAACCTCAGGGACCAGACATACCGTGAAAACAAAACAGACATGATCTTTGTACTCATGGAACATTTAGCCTAGTGAAGAAGATACATAACAAACAGGTGAAAAAATAAATAAGTACACTTTGTGGTAAAGGCTGTGGAGGAATAATTGTGAAGACTAGTGGATGGGGTTTGAACTTAAATTTGGTGATCAGAGTGTCAGTGAAAAGGTGACATTTTAGCAAAACTAAAATGTGACTTCTCAATAACAAGTGAGAGTTCTTCTACACAGTAATCTCGTGTCTTTGAAATTCCAGTATATTCCTCTCATGGCATATACTCCTCTCATGCCATATCTGCACTAGCCAGTATCTCATCAGAAGGAGCTCCTCTTGTTGATGATATGCTGACTAGTGTAGATATGCCAAGTATTTCTTTAGCCCATTGCCATTGGCTAAGATAATGTTATCTTTCTTTCCCTGGGTGGTTTGTATTATAATCTTAAGGCTTTGATTTCTATTTGATGGGCATGTACTTATAGGATTAAGTATGCATGTTATCCAACTGCTTCAAACCCCTTGTCAACAATACTCAGTCACCTTCTCTCTTATCCACATCCTGGGCAACACATCCTTCCCGGTTGAAAATCACTAACCCAGAGTGTGGCTTTGAAATCTCAGGATTCTAACTCTAGTGACCAGTGTGTGGCTAGATAACTAATAAGCATATACTTCAGTAGGAGCAACATGTACATTGTTTTAATGGGAAGGTCTTCACTTGTCTTCAACTGATGGTCCAAATATAATCTGTAGTTGACTATAGTAGATAATTGCTTTTATCAGATTGTTCAGGATTCCTTCTCTCTTATTATGGTAACACTGGGGCATTACCTTCTTGTCATTCTCTATTCACATGACCCGGATGAACATGTGACTCAGATCGTGACTATCAAAACCTGGCATTGTCCTAGTTCTAGGATTAGTCCAAATGTGGCTGGATGACATGTGATTCAGTCCACTGAAAGTCAGGCCTGAGTTTTTTGTGGGAATTTTGATGGAAAAAAAGCTTGATCTGCTCTGTTGGACATAAACCTAGGAATGCATAGGCTCTAGCCACTAGTTCCTTCTTGTCTTAGAACACAATTAACACTAAAGACAGTAGGCAACTTTAAGCAATAGATGAATCCATCACTCATGCCAACTTCCTCCTGGTCCACAAGTCAAGTTGGGTTTTCCGTGGTTTGCAATGAAAACAAATTTAACTAATATAGAGGATGAAATTTACAGAAGGAAAAGAAAGATGGAACAAGGGTCAATTATACTGTTGATCTAAATTCTCCTTACTATTTTCTCAAAAATTCTAGGTACTGGGGTTCCTGGGTGGCTCAGTTGGTTGAGCATCCAACTTCAGCTCAGGTCATGATCTCATGGTTCGTGAGTTTGGGCCCCACATCAGGCTCTACATTGATGGTGCAGAGCCTGCTTGGGATTCTCTTTTCTTCCTCTCTCTGCCTTTTCCCTTGCTCTCTCTTTCTCAAAATAAATAAATAAAATTAAAAAAAATTCTAGATATTTCAGAGTGGTAATGATAATTGCCCAAGGAAGTTCATGTTCTAACAGCTTTACCTTCCTTAGTGGGTAACATATTTATTGAAAATAAAGAAAAATAGATTCTACCTAATTACAGGGTATTCTTCAAGATACAAAATGGAAAAAAAAAACCAAAAAAACCTATGAACACTGCAAAAAACCCACAAAACACACACACACACACACACACACACACAAAGGCACAAGGAATACATTTAAAAGCCAGGCAATAAAGACAAAAAATAAAAAGGGAAAACAACAAAAATCTTTCTGAAAGTTCTTTGCGCAGTGGGAGCTTAAAAGCATGTTAACTGCCTAACTCCTTAAAGCAGACTTAAAGTAATCAGCTCACACAGTGATATAATTCCCTCTCAGTCTCTGTCTCTCCCTGAAATGCATTACATTTGGGGATGTGGTTTTCATTCTAGATGGCCCAAAGGAGAGGAAGCAGTTCAAAATTAATAATAGGTCAATTATCAGTAAGTGAATAATTGCCTTCAGGGGTCTTCAGGTTACGATCAAAAGCCATTTCTTCCTTTCTCCATTCAGGAAGGAAAGAAGGAAAGAAGGGAAGGAAGGGGAAGAAAGAAGAAAGGAAAGCAGCAAAAAAGTCAAGAGTTGTCAGATGCATCATTAAAAACCTAATTGTTGGGGCACTTGGGTGGCTCAGTTAGTTAAGCATCCAACTCTTAGTTTTGGCTCAGGTCATGATCCCATGGCTCAGGCTTGGGCTCTGATAGCATAAGGAGCCTTCTTGGGATTCTCTCTCTCTCCTCTCCTTGTTCCTCCCACACTTAGGTGCTCTGTTTCACAAAATAAATAAACTTAAGAAAAAGCTAATTGTTATATGTTGCTTCACTGTTATAAAAGAGAAAATGGGGCGGGGGGCGGTGCCTGGGTGGCTCAGTCAGTTAAGCGTCTGACTTCAGCTCAGGTCATGTTTTTGTGGTTCATGAGTTCAAGCCCCAAGTCTGGCTCTGTGCTGACAGCTCAGAGCCTAGAGCCTGCTTTGGATTCTGTGTCTCTGACTCTCTCTCTCTCTCTCTCTGCCCCACGCCCACTTGTTCTCGCTTTCTCTCTCTCTCTCAAAAATAAATTTTAAAAAACATTAAAAAAATAAAAATAAGAGAGAAAATGGGGGCTCAGAGATGGTGACAATTATAATGACTCCTTATTCAAGTGTTTCATATGTCACAGGTGCTTTTCTAAGTGCCTGCTATGAATTAGCCTGTTTAATCCTCAGAACAGCCCAAGAGGAAGGCAACATTATTCTCAGTCCATGGAAGAGGAAACAGAAACACAAGCAGGTGAAGTAACTTTTCCGAGCTCACATAACTTGAGTCAGAGCCAGGAATCAACCCCAGGTGGTCTTGTTCCAGAGCCTGTGCTGTTAACCATTAGGCTGTTTTGCCCCGGAAGGCCAAGAGATCTGTGCAGGCCAATTTGCTCAAAGTTTCCAACTGAATTAGTAGTTATACTGGTCCTGTTTCTTTACTGCAGACAACATAATCAGAGTTCGCTTTTTTAAAAAGAGATCCATTAAAAAATGTAGCTAGCTCCCACAACTGATGAAGAGGCTGCAGTAACAGACCATGGGCTAAAACTCCAGGGGAGAGTCTCAGAGCTACACCATGAGACCAAGCCACCCAGAGAGAGGCTGCCCCTGTCATGACTGGGGCACTGTGAGCCAGGAGCTGCCCACCCCAGCTAAGGATTCCAGAACCGGGCTGCATCTGTATCCGTCTGTGCCAGCAGAACAGATTTGCTGAATCCTGCCTCCTTCTCCATTACTCAGTCTCATTGCCCCCAAAATGTCCTCCGAGGCACATTTGATTTACCAGAATCTATACTGCATGTTGGTCCAGCAGCAAGAAACATGAATTCTATGTTGGAAATGAGACTCTCAGGGGCGCCTGGGTGGCTCGGTCAGTTGCGCATCTGACTTCGGCTCAGGTCATGATCTTGTGGTTTGTGAGTTCGAGCCCCGCCTCGGGCTCTCTGCTGTCAGTGCAGAGCTTGCTTGGGATCCTCTGTCTCCTTCTCTCTCTCTGTCCCTCCTCTACTCATGTGCACTCTCAAAAATAAATAAGCATTAAAAAAGAAAAAAAGGAAATGAGACTTACACTGTAGAGAACTACCAAAACGTGGAGAGGGTGTTCACATGGGCTGAATGACAGGTGCCCATCCAAATCATAAAGCTGAGATTTGAGGCCAGGTGCAGCCGACTTCAGAGTCCCTGTGCTTAACCATGTTATTCCATGCTGCCTGCTAATGCCCTTGTCCCAGAGGACCCAGGGATCACCAGTGTTAAGGGCCCTGGATCTGTGACGCCTCACATGCTCTGTTCAAAATCTCTGCAGAAATAGCTGCTGCCAGATTCACATTCACTATCCAGGAGAGTACGTCCGTCTTGAATGCCACACATCATTTCATCCTGAAGAACTGAAGTGGATACTTGAGGTAGAAACCTGGTGGTACAATTTACATTCTCCATGGAGACTGGAGCTCAAGCAAAAACCCAGTGACCTGCTTTCTCTGTGCTCAAGCCTCTCATTATTTGCTTTCAGAGTGAGTGTTCCAGGAGGGAGGAACCTGTGTCTTCTTTGTAATGTTTGTCCTGATCCTGGGACTGGGCCAGGCACACAGTAGGTACTCAAATAATATTGACAAAGAAGAGGAGGAATGGAGGGATATAGGGGTGGTGGAAAGTTCTCCTGAGTCTAAGTCGTCTCTTAAGAGAGAGCCCATCTAGTCAGGTTGGGAGATAGTTTGTGGAGAGACAGAGATAATACAGAGCAGGCCAGAGATAATACAGAAGATCGCATCACACTCCAGAGTAAGCCATCATCTCCCCCTAACCAGTCACTTCCCACCCCCTGTGAGCTCCCCGCCCCCACCACCTCACACCACGTGGCAGATGAAAACCCTCCCACCACTACAGATTCACACTCCACAGGACGTGAAACTTGTCCCTCCCCCTCCCTCCTTATGGCCACTGCATACTCTTTAGCAAACCACAACTGTACCCTCCCCCGACCACTTCACATTCCATGAGATGCCTCAGTCCTTCCTTCCCACAACTACTTCTCATCCACACCAAGCACCGAATCTCTGCCACGGCCACCCCACACTTTACAGTCATCCCCAATCATCCTTCCCACACGCCTAGATATTCCAAGAAAAGGCAGTCCTCCTTCCAACTGCCGCCTCGTACATGGCAATGAACCCCAATCCTCCCTCCCCATAAGCCCCTGACGGTCCAGAGTCAACCCAACGTGCCTACCACAAAACCACTTATTGCTCCGTGGTAAGCACCAACCCTCCCCCCCCCCTTGAACCTTGTCACACTCCATAGACAGCCTCATTCCTTCTGGCCACACCACACTTCCACCCTCCCTGCTCCCAAGTTAAGCCCGATCCCCTCATCCACAAAACCAGTTTACATTAAGTAGATCATTCCTCCTTATAACCACATCACCCTCTACATAACTCCCAACCTTCCCTCCCCAAATACTTCACACCCTTCACGCCCCATGGTAAACCCCTTCCCATCTCAAATACTTGACACTTCCCAGTAAACCAGGAGGCTCACCCACCACAACCTCTTCACAGTCCGCAGTAAAAACCCTCAAGTCCTTCACCAAATCCTCCTCTCCACAGCCCTTTGACACCTACATGGACCTCCATGCTTTCCTTCATCCGCACAGTGCACACTCCACAGTGAACCCCCACCTCTCAAAACACCTTCTTTATACTCCAAGGGATATAACTCACTGACTCTCTGAGCCCCTCCGTTTTTCACAACGGGCCCCAACCCCTCATTCACCCACTCTTTGCTCACACCATGCGGTGCACAACCAGCAAAGGTAATACTGAGCCAGCAAGGTGAGGTCATGTGCATTTCTCAATATTTAAAAAAGCCTGAAAGATATTCCACATTAATCTGTAGTAATACTTTATAAACTGACTAAAATATTAAATAACCTGTGCTTCAAGCTGGAATTACTGCCTGATTCCTGTTGATCACAAGGTTTTTTGTTTTTTTTTTTTTTGTTTTTTTTTTTAGCAATTTGTATATCTCTACTCAATAAAAGTTGGGAAATGAATGAATTAAGTAATAATGGAAAATTACCATTATTTGTTTGTGGATCAAATCCTTTTGAAACACTGGATTCCTGAGCAAAAGCAACAAAAGTGATATTCCTTGTGATGAAAAGGTCCATGGACACCAGCACTGCAGCCTACCTCTGTGTTTTAGGAGTCAGTCTAGAGCGGAGAGCAAGTCTCCAAGGCTCATGGCTGGGCAGATCTAGTGCTCTGCCAGCCTGTGCAGGGGGGATAGGCATCTTGCACCCTCACTGGTTTCATTCCCTGTGCATCTATTTATCAGTGAACTATCATCTTCTGAGTTAGTCTATTGTCCCAGCCATTATTTTCAAACTTAACAATCACTGATACTTCTATTTTTCTCTTTTTCTCTTTTCTTTCTCTCTCCTTCCTTCCTTCCATCCTTCTTTCTCTTTCTTTCCTTCCTTTTGTTTGTTTCTTTTCTTTCCTTCCTTCCTTCCTTCCTTCCTTCCTTCCTTCCTTCCTTCCTTCCTTCCTTCCTTCCTTCCTCTCTCTCTTTCTTCTTTCCCCTTCTGTTTAACTAACACTGGCCACTGCATTAGAATTAGTCATTTGCAGACTATGCCAGCCAGCAGCCTCATAATCACAGCCTTGTCACAGAGCATGGCTGCCACAGTGACTGGAATAGAAATGGAAATAAATGAAGTGTTATTTTCCCCATCCTGAAACTAGAGAACTGCATCAAGCTCACAAATGTGAACTTGGGGAAAGAGTTTTCAAGTCCAGCCTTTAGTTAGTGAGCCTGGCTGGAAGCTGGGTAAATCCTGACTGATGGATTGTATGGTGTGACTTTACTGGAGTGTGTCAGAAGCAATGCCACTACAGGTGTCAGGGCACACCGGGGAGGAACAAGCTAAGGCGCATCTCGGTGATGTTCCGAAGGATGATTGGAAGGGTATGGTGATGGCTGGAAGTGATAAGCCTCGGTGTTTGTTTATACCTTACTGGAAAGCCATGTAAATGAATGGAAACTTCCTGGCAAAATACCTTGACTTGTAGCAACTTCACTGCCATTCCTGGATGATAATGTAGAAGTCAGGTTTGCCCACACCCTGTTCATCACAACCCTGGAGACAACTGTCTCCCTGGCCATAAGAGAGCTCAAGTTTATGAATGGAAGCAAGAAGCATTGAATGTGGCTTTTAGTTAGACACCATGGGGAACCAGAGCCTTCCATAAACTGTCTCAAAACACCTTCACACAGCTTGGTTTGAGTCAAGTCCTTACCATCAGGAGGTTCGCCAAGAGCACCAGGACCATGGTACTTATATAATTAAGACTGAGTCGGCAAGCAGTGTCAGGGTGGCCTGTGTGCTCACTGTTGTGTTAGAGGCATCCTTGTGCTTATTCATAAAGACATTCACTCATTCAGTAAGTACTTACTGAAATCATGATGCCTGCCAGGGATTGTGTAGATCTTTGCAGATACAGCAGTGAGAGAAGCCCAGAGCATGTCCTCAAGGGGTTTCAACTCAGGTGCAAAAACGCAGATGTATGTAAACAGATTATTACACTATCATGTGACAACTCAACCTGTAAGCCCCTCACCCAGCTTCAGTGGATAAAGAGGGAAGACTTCTGGAGGAGGTGGCCCTTTTGAACTTATGTCGTAGAGGTGTAAAAGTTTGCCCAGTTAAGAAGCAGGGAGGAAGGAGAGGGGAAGGCATGCAAACAAAATTACCTAGAGAGAAACCATCTGCCATGTTAAAAAGAAAATCACAGGCCCAATATGGAGCCACTGATGCTTGGCAAAATCACCAAACCAGGGCTTCATGCCTAACCTAACTGCAGTTTCAACTTCCCCCAGAAAGTCAGTCTTAATGGATCAGTCAAGAATTTTCTGATTGGTACCAATCAGGTCATCAGGCTCCTGTCACATGGGCCCTCTCCAAATCCCAAAGGAAGATGAGGTCATCTGCACAATAAGGCCCCCTGGCCTTCTCCCTAAGGGAAGGTGACCTTGCCTGAAACAGTCCTCTCTTTTCTTTTGCTAATTATGCCTTGCACCACCCTCTTTCCCATAAAAATCTTCCATTTTGTACAACTCCTCACAGCATCTTTTTACTTGTTAGCTGGGATGTTGATTGATTCATGAATCACATAAGCCAATTAGATCTTCAAATATACTCAGTTGAATTTTATTTTTTTTAGCACCTATGAGGCAGGGTTTGTTAGGTGTTGCTGGCAGGGAGAGAAGAAAGGGGCCAGGGTATTTAAACTTTTTATGCCAGGATGAAGGGTTTGGGTACTGATGAGAACCAAAAGTTACTCTTTAAGAAAGTTGCAGTCTCATTAGGGAGGTAAGTAGTCTATTACATATAGTAATCTGATACATATGTCATAGTTATCATATAATATATGTGATATTTATATCATATTTATCATATATACGTGACATAATCTGATATATATATGAGAGACTGTGAGTGCCCATCATAGCAGAACTCCAGCTGAGTTGAGGGAAGAAATCCAAGTATCAGAATATCAGTCTAGTGAAATAGAACAGATGTGGATTTAGGGTTCCTTCCAACTCTGAGATACTATGATTCTGTATAAACTTACTGAGCCTCCATTTTCTCTCCTGTAAATGGGAATTATAGTAATGGTAATGCCTCCAGCATGGGGTAGTGGTATTTACTGCAGTGTCTGGAAAATTCTTTTTTTTATGTTTTTTATTTTTCAGAGAGAGAGTGAACACACGTGCAAGCCTGGGGAGGGGAAGGGCAGAGACAGAGGGAGACACAGAATCCGAAGCAGGCTCTAGGCTCTGTGTTGTCAGCACAGAGCCTAAGGCAGGGCTCGAATTCACGAACTGTGAGATCAGGCTGTGAGCCGAAGTGGGACGCTTAACGGACTGAGCCACCCAGGCGCCCCTGTCTGGAAAATTTTAAGGGCCCAAACTAGTGGCTATGAGTTTGGTTGAATGATGAGGTAGAGTCTTTGTAGAGCTATATACTGTGTAAGAGCGGCACAAAGGCCATTAGGGGTATACTTGCTGTGCTGTGCACCTAGACTTCAAGAGAACTAAAAATACAATGGAGGCCATGGCATCACTCATCAGAGTGTTTTTGTGTGAGGGGATAGTGAGGTGAGAATTTAAGAACATCTGGGCAGAAAGGAGGACATTGAATGCTCTACAAGGAAGCAGTAGATACTTGTGAAAGAGCTGTAGGCAATGACTGAGGCACCGCCAGATGCATAGATTTTCCATTTAAGTCTCACAGCAACCCTGCAAGCTGATACTACTGTATCCTTTTTACAGTTAAAGAAACGATGGCTCAGAGGAGCCAGTGACTTATTCAAGGTTACAAGGTAAATGGAGACATGAGAAGTCATATCTGGAGTCGTCTGGCTCCAAAGCTTGTGTTTTGAACCAATCTGATGCATGTCACCTGTGTGAGGGCATGAGCCATCGGTGAGCACGGTCGGTGTGGGAGGTGATTAGAAACGTCTTTGCCTGGAATAGCTGCCCTTGCCTGCACACACAGAGAGGATACAAACGTGCGGGAGGAGTTGATTGACCGCCTTTGGTGCCAGGGTCAGGAATGCAGCAAGCATCTGATAGAAAATGAAAAGCTGTTGAGGGCTGGGAACAAGGCAGTGGGTGAAATGGTCAGAGCACAGCTTCTGGAGACAGATCGCACAGGTTCAAGCCCCAGCTTTGCCAATTGCCAGGTATGTGATGCTGAGCAGAAGGACCATTAGAGGGAAGAAAGGTAGAAGCGACATGGACAGAACAGCTCACATCATGTTTACCTGCCCTGGTCCCTCAGAAGGAGCGGGCAAGGACCAATGAACTTCAGAGAAAACAGTGTTAGGAAATGTGCCGTAGCAGGTACAAAACTTGCTGTTTGGACAAACAGAGAGAACAAAGAACAAAGCACTCTGATGAACTAGACTGATAAGCCCTTGATTAGAACAAGAGGAAGAGAATAAGGGGAAACCACCACCTTGAAGATGTAGCCAGTGGCAAAAATGCAGTGCAAAACAAACCTGTTGGGTTGCCTCGATTTGTAGTGATTTTCCATAAGCACTACCGAGATCTTCATCCAAATTCAGGCTCTACAGCCCTAACAGATGCTGACGGGCCAAGGCTACACTGATTCTGGAATGAAAAGGTTGGAATTTGAAACACAGGTTCTACCGGCCCCTGGTCACCATGTCCTTCAAGGTATAGCACATCTCTGAATGTAAGTTACCCTCAGTAAAGTGAGGCAATGCCTGACTTAACGCTCGTGCAAAAGTTGTATTACCTGGAGGATGGACAGGCACTTCGCAACTTACGGTAGGATATGAAGAATGACTGTCATTATTATGGTAACAACCTCAGTATAAGCGACAGTCATTCTTGTGTCAGCTAGGTTCTTTTGTGTACCTTAACTACGCCTAGGAAACAGAGAAATAAATAACTGATGTGACTGTATATATACTTTTCCCTAGGAATAGAGTTGGAGAAAATAGATCTCTTGGAACCTAGAGCAGTGATTCTCAAAGTGTGGCCCAAAACTAGTAGGGTCAACATCAGCATTACCTGGCAACTTGTTAAGAATGCAGATTTGGGGCCATGACTTTGAACTATGGAGTCAGAAAATCTGGTGGTTAGAACCAGTATCTATTTTATTAAGTTTGATAACCATTGACTTAGAAGGGAAATGTGATCATCTGGCATGACCAAACAGCTGGCTAGGTTATGAGAAATATTCCCTATATGGAAGAAATTGGGACTTTGCTGATGAGCTCAAATTACATAACCTACACAGTGACCTAAAAAGCTAGATCTAGAAAAAGCTAGATCTAAAAAGAATATAATCAAGGTGGAATTAAAAAAATACTTTTGTTAGGGTCATCTGGGTGGCCAGTTGGTTGAGCATGTGACTTCGGCTCAGGTCACGATCTCACGGTTTGTGAGTTGGAGCCCCACGTCAGGCTCTGACAAACAGCTCAGAGCCTGGAGGCTGCTTCAGAGTCTCTATCTCCCTCTCTCTCTGCCCCTCCCCTGCTAATGCTCTGTCTCTCAGAAATAAATAAATGTCAAAAAAAATTTTAAAAAAAGTTTTATTAGAATGTCATCTTTCCTCTGCGGTGGGTTGAATAGTGTCCCCCTAGAATGCATGTCTACCCAGAACCTAAGAATGTGATCTTATTTGGAGATAGGTTCTTTGTAGATGTAATTAAGTTGAGGTTTTACTGGAACAGGGTGGGCCCTAAAGCCAATTACTGGTGTCCTTACAAGGTGAGGGAGATGTGGAGACAGAGAGACACAAAGGCTTGGGGGAAAATGTCATATTAGGATGGAGGCAGAGACTGGAGTGATACATCTACAAGCCAAGGAACATCGAGGACTGCTGGACACCACTGGAAGCTGGGGGGCGGGCAGGGAACAGATTCCCCCTCCGAGCCTCCAGGAGGAACCGGCGCTAACACCTTGACTGCAGACCTCTGGCCTCCTGAACAGTGAGAAAATACATTTCTGTTGTTTTAAGCCACCCAGTTTGTGGTACTTTGTGATGACAGCCCAAGAAAAGGATCAGTTTTAGGGGCGCCTGGGTGACTCAGTTGGCTAAACATCTGACTTTGGCGAAGGTCATCATCTCGTGGTTCATGAATTCAAGTCCTGAGTCAGGCTCTGTGCTGACAGCTTGGAGTATGGAGCCTGCTTGAGATTCTGTGTCTCCCTCTCTCTGTGCCCCTCCCCTGTTTGTACTCTCTCTCTCTCTGAAAAAACAAATAGACATTAAAAAGCAAAACAAAACAAAATAAGAGGATCTCCTCTAAAAGCAAGCATTTCTCAACAGTTCAACATTCTGGAACGACTTCACGTTTCCCCAGTCTCTCACATTCTTGATGATTCTTCTCTTCTAAGCATAGTTATTTTCCCCCTTGGGTCATATCATCTTTGACTATGGCCCATGCTTTTATTTCCAGGCAGACCCTATCTGTGAGGTGTCGGATATTCCGATTCAGATGTTTAAGTACCGCATGGAGATACGGTGTAGAATAGTGGGTAAGGTATGGGCTTTAGGATGATTGATAGCCAGTGTGACCTTGGGGACGAGGAGTTATTTAATCACCTGGTGCCTCATTTTCTTCCTTTGCAAAATGGGGAGGAATTAGTACCAGCCTTGTTATAATGTTCATGGACTCAGTGGTTAATAACTCAAATGGTTAATAAGCACATAGGCGATGACCCTGACATAGTAGGATATGTGACAAATATTAGGTTCCTAACATTTTGTGGTAAGTACTTAACTCCATTTGAATATCTCACATTAACTCATTATTTTCACCCCTTAATACTGGTCATCCCCACTGTTTCCAACCTCAGTGTATGATCTCACTGTTCACCTGGTTGCTTAAGTCAAATACGTAGAAATTGTTTTGATGCTACCATTTCCCTTACCCACTGCATCCACCATCATGTAGTTCAGTGGTTTATATATCTCGCAAATAAAATTAAGATCTGTGTACTGCTCTCTGCCCCTATAACTTCCCTCCAGGCTCTCTTGCTTCTCATTTGGACGGTAACACTGATACCTTGCCTAGTATCTCTTTCCCCCTCGTCTTTTAAAAAAATTTTTTTTAATGTTTATTTTTTGGGAGAGAGACAGAGGGCGAGCAGAGGATGGGCAGAGAGAGAGAGAGGCACAGAATCTGAAGCAGGCTCCAGGCTCCAAGCTGTCAGCATAGAGCCTGATGCGGGGCTCGAACTCACAAAGTGTGAGGTCATGACCTGAGTTGAAGTCGGATGGTTAACCGACTGAGCCACCCAGGCGCCCCTGTCCCCCTTTCCTTAAGTGAATCGATTTTTCACAGTGCAGCAGATGAATCTTAAAGAGAAAAATCCAAGTCTGATCATGTCATTCTACAAATATTTGTTGATTGAGTGAATGGAGTTTCCCCTGATACTCTGAAGGTTCCATGACAAGAGGAAACTGACTTGTCTCACTGTTGTATTCTGCCATCTACTCTTCAGGTTTAGTAGCCCCCCAAATAGATACTTGCTTAATGAATTGATGAATGAACAAAGCAAAAACATCAGCAAGAATGGAAAGGGGGCTCAGGCTTCATTGTTCTCAGTGAATAACACCATTTTTCCTTTGCTTTCCACACCACCATGAGCAAGAGACAGAAAGGACTGCCTTAGAGTTCTGGTGTTCCAGGGAAGACCTTGAACCCTACCTCCCCCTACAATCCACAGCCTTACCACCAATGTCTTGGAGGCTATCATGCCTTGATCTTCAGCTCCATCAGACACGACATGAAGAAGCTTAAGACACTCAGGTCATCTTTCTCCCCCAACCATTCCCCCAACAAACCTTTTTATACAGTCTAATCTGGCTGCCTCTTAACCTCTGCCCCGTTCTCAGATCCTCCCACTGTGCTTCCTGCCATTCTAGGTCAGTCATCAGCGATACCCTTACATCTTTAACCTCTTCTTTATAAACTGTTACACCTTTTTGCTCTAACAGAAACACCGATACCCCTGGAAATCCTGTCTCCTGATAAAGCCATTTTAATTTGTAATTGTTTTGCCTCCCTGTACCCTTAACCTGAAGGCAGCATGAATATCATTGTTACCTCATTGCAGCATCCACTCTTCTTCCTTCCTCTCTGAAAAGCTACCTTAAAGTCATGTCATCTATCTCTACCATCCATTAGCCCTCCTTGTTATAGGCACCATTGGACCTGTGAACCATGCCCTCCCAACCCCCCTTATTCTCTACCATTTGTAACTAACTCATTCTTATCGTCTCAATTTCTATTCATATCATACACCGGTGATTCCAATATCGGTGAGGATAATCCTTTCAGTAATCTGGCCTCTTACTTCTTTTACCAGCCCTCCCTCCTCCTCAGATCTTTGCATTAAAATAATTGTCACCTCTGTTATCTCAGCTTCAAGCATCCCACTCTGCCCCTGTCATACTCTGTCTTTCCAAGTTGCCATTCCAGGTCCTCGACTCCATAAAGCTTTGACTGCATAGTGACTGGCAATCTCTTGACCTCATTACCTATATAACTGGGAATGTAGAAGAAAACAGAAGACAGTTTTCTCCTCTCCTCACCCCGCTGCCCAGCACTTCTACCTTGTGTGTATTTGCACTACATACTTTCTCCCAGTTACTGTGAATGAATGTCTGTGTTTATGTCCAGGAATAGTTGCTACACTTTTGCATCAGAGCCCATCCCTTCCAGCTCTAGTCAAGGACATTGCTCCAGCAAGCATCCATTATCTCTCCTCCACACATGTTTTTACTAGCCAGTCCAGTTTTGGTGTTCTTCCTCTTGTTTTCTTCCCCTCCCTCAGCCAATTCTCTCTGTTCTCCTCTCCGCTGGATTCTGCTTGATAAACCATCCTTCTTTTATTAGGATTTAAATGAAACAGAGAGAAAGGGCAAATGAAGGAATCTCATCAAGCCTTTTGGAAACCTTCACGCAAGTCATGTCATTGTCACTACTCTGTTTCCTGGATTCTTTGTTTATTCCTAGGCGTCTTGGCCCACCAAACCTCTCCGTAAGTTTCATGGTAATTAAGCTTTTAAAAGTTTTTTTTTTCTAATTATGGATAAATATCATTTGATTTCACTCATATGTGGAGCTTAAGAAACAAAACAAAGAAACAAAGAAAAAAAAGACAAAAAAACCCCAGACTCTTAAAAATAGCAAGGACAAACTGGCGGTTGCCAGAGGGGAGGTGGGTGGGGGGAATGGGGGAAATTGGTGAAGGGGATTATGAGTACTCGTATCGTGATGAACACTGAATAATGCATAGAATTGCTGAATCATCATACTGTACATCTGAAACTAACATAACATTGTATGTTAATTATACTTGAATACAAAAGTTTTCTTATGAAAATTTCACACATTTGTAACATGTAGAGCCTCCCATGTTACCTTCACCTCTAGCTCCTCAGATCCTTGTTCCTTTTCCCTTTGCTGCTCTACAATCAATGACTTTTTTTTTTTTAATGTGAGAGCAGAACCAGTTTGAACACCAGGACTTTGTTGCTCTGAGTTCTAGAACACTGTTTTAAAGAATATAGTGAGACAATGGTATGGAAGTCAATGCTTTTGATATGCTAAGAGCTGACTGTGTTAACAGACGAAACACCAAATAAAAACATTCTATGATATCCATGGAGGCAGAGGTTGAAGGCTGCTCTTGAAGCTGATTATAGAGCATCATGAGAACACCACTTCGATGCGGGGAAGCCTTCACATGCAGGAAGGAGATGGCCCCTCCGGTGGTGGACGGGTGTAGGTACAGAAAAAGGGAAACAAATGGGGCAAAGCATGACTCTCTGAGCTCCACCTTAGCCCTGGTGTGAATGTCATGCTGGAGGATTCTGAAACCTAGTATCATTTAGGAGACTTTGCCATCAGAACTCGGTTACCTGCATCCTTATGCAGAGCCTTGGGAGTCTATGAGCCCTTCAGAGAAGCCCCATAATCAGCACAAAGCTACCAAATACTGCGGTTCAGGAGTGGTGGGGACGCAGAGGGGCAGAGGCCACCTCTCACACACTACGTGTGCCCCATGTAGAGAGAGCCACAGTGCATAATTGCCACCATCTCCCAGAGGGCAGGGAGATCCTGAGCTTAGAGGAGGCCCGGAGTCGATAGGAGGGCCCTGCAGGATGTGGACCTTAAGACTGAGGCCATAGCAGCATCTGCCTTTGGCAGAGGATGCCAGCATGATGGCCAGGGGCCAAATGAGAGCATCTGTGTTGCATAAGACAGGGTGGGACCCAGACAGCCCTCCCCTGGTACCACAAGGCTACACAGCCTTCTCTCTTCACACCAGTGTCCTCTTGGGACATAGGAAGAGAATACTAAAGAAACCCCAAAAGACATACATGCATCTAAAAGAGCCTGAGGTTACCTAGAAGGGACTGAAACCACAGCCTCCCCTGGGAGCCTATAAGCTCTTCAAGGACCAGTGCTAGGTTTTATCTGTTTTTGTGTCCCAAGCAGCTGGTACAAAACCTTACATTGAAGAGTACCCCTGTAGAGGACCACTGAATAATGAATGGACAGACTTAATAGCATCATCAATGTCCACAGCCTTGCAAAAGACTGGAAAGATAGGACTGAACTCACAGAGAAAATGACAAAGTGAGAAAGGCAGATGTCTGTCCTTTGGTTTCTAAACAAATTGTAAGAATATAGGGATGAGAGCCACTTTCAGATCCTGTACTATGAGTGAGAAACCAAATTCAATTTAATGCAATAACATTACAAAAATTTTGTAGACATGAGCAATATTTTAATATAAAAAAGAAAAAGGTGTAATTTTATTTTAATTATATGAAATATTTGTTTTTGAGAGGAGGAGAGAGACAGACAGGGTGTGAGCAGGGGAAGGGGCAGAGAGAGAGGGAGAAACAGAATCTCAAGCAGGCTCCAGACTCCAAACTGTTAATACAGAGCCCAATGCGGGGCTTGAGACCATGAACCACAATATCATGACCTGAACTGAAGTTGGACACTTAACCGATTGAACCACACAGGCACCCCAAGAAGATATAATTTTAAAAAAGGAGAAAAACACAAACCAAAGGCAATCTTGGGTTGTATTAATAAAAGCAGAGTACATAGGTTCGGGGAGCTGATAGGTTCACTAGACTTCCCACTTGTAAGTCGGCATTCAGAATACGGGGCTGGCTCTGGGTACCCCATAATGAAGGAACAGTAAGAACCAGAAGCAAACCTTTCCTGGCCTCTGGGAGGATGAGACCAGCTGGAGGACAGCCCAGTTGTCTCTGCTGTGAAAATCCTAAAGTAGCCAATTGACCTTAGACATGTAAGTGAGTCCAAACAAGATCAGCAGAGCTGTCCACTCAACCCATGGCTGACTGCAGATGCATGGGTGAGCCCAGCTAAACCCAGAAAAATGGCCCAGGTGACCTGTAGACTTGTGAGCAATATGAATGCTTATTGTTTTAAGCATTGCCTTTTGAAATGGCTTGTTATACAGTAATGACTAATATTTCACTGGAGTCAGGGAGACATTATCTCCTGTTGTGTGAACTTAAATTGTTGACACTATATGTACTTATATACTAATTGGGAGGACCCAGTGTCATAATTTATATTAAATAGTCTTCATAGTGACCAGCACATAGTTAATACTCAACAAATTTTGTCTATTGTTAGTATTTTCACAAGTAAGTTGGAAAAAAAATACCAGTGGGGAAATAAATACGGTGCTTGAGAATAAATTCCATGACATGCATTCTTTCACACAACAAAAAGGTGAAATAGTTATTTCTTCATCTTTTTTTTGGATATATTTCTTTTGAGAGAAATCTCTTCTTCTACACTTGTGTGTACCAGGCACATGTCCAAACAGACACAAAGAGCTATAGATGATGACACTTACCTTCTTCTTTATGACAAATGTGCACGTTCTGTGTTTTATGGATTCTCCCATGAAGGCTCTTTCTCTGCCTAGATGATGATGGGTATCAAAACTTAGAACTATTCAGGGCCAAGGACATAACATATTCTTGTAAACTTGAGCCCTTCCTAAGTGGAAGAAGAACAGAAGGAACAAAGAAGGTCATTTTATGAGAACATGGAACAACAAAAGAAGGGCTAAATATCATACTTTCTAACAACATCTAGAAAAAAATCCTCCCCAGAGAACTTTATATATTATCTCATTCATAAATTCCAGAATCCAAAGCATGAACGTAATGTCTCTTTTTCAGTAAGGGTGAAGGTGTCACACATCAAATAAGTAATGATTCAACTTAGCATTGCAAGGGACAAATCAGGTCTAAATGTTGGCCTTTTAGTCTAGTCACCCATTTTATTCCTGGATCTTTCCAAATGCTTTCTTGCATTCATGGTCAAAGACTTCTGCTCCTGAGAATTTTGCTACTTCATAAAACAGCCTGTTTCATTAGTTTTGACTTATGAGACAAGAATTCAAGTGCAATTAGTTCATTTGGGAAGCTATCCCAGTATATACAGTAGAGGCATGAAGAACTGACATTTGGGATTGGCTGGGAAATGAGGATAGCCACGTTTTTAGTTAAATGATAGCTTTAGATTATTGGAGTTTAATCCTGCTCAGAAACCCTAGGAATCTCACAATTGCCTAATCTGAGGGATGAGGTAGTTGGGGTATTTAACCACCAGATTGAGCAATTATTGCTTGTATCTGCTATATGAGAGGAGTTCATTCCAGGCAAGGGAAAGTCTGGAATTGCAGAACAATATTCAGCCTTGTAGCAAAGGAGCATGGCACTGGCAGTTGGCTGAGTTGGTGTGCACAGATATCTTAAGAGTTGAGGATATACGAGTAGGGCTCCAACAAAGTATGCCTCAAGGTGTAAAAGTCTACTCCTCACTGCAAAAGTTGTCTGCTGCTTTTGCCTTCCTAGGATGTCCCACCCGCCCTGCTTTGGTAACCCCTCCTGTAGAAGATGTCTTCTTTCTTTGTCTCGGTCCACTTAATTTGGAAAGAGCTGATACTACCTTCCCCCAGCTCACCACCGAGCTCCAGAGTCAACACATTACCCAGTCCTGGCTGGTAACTGTAAAGCATCTCATACTCATAGTGATTGGTGTAGAGGTGGCCACATAATGAAAGCTGGCTGATTCAGAGCCATTCTTGGAATTTTTTCTATAGCAATTAAGGAAGGGCAGATATTTTTTCTGTTGGGGTTGCTAAGCTGATAGGTTGCAAGCCTAGATGTTCTTGTGGTCATCACTGTCCAACCCTGAGAAAGAAGCCAACAGAAGTAAAACATATTTCTGCTCACATTGTGTGAGCATCTGTGACCAACTAGGTCTGATTATCCCTGGACTTTGGACTTGGATCAGTTTGAATTGGGCCATGCTGGACACACTTATTTTAAGTCTCTATTTGCATTGCAACTTCTTCTCATTTGTCTTAGGACTACTCAATAGGGAGACACAAATAAGTCCCTCTCTCTTCCAGATGCCATCTCATCAGAGAAATCAAGAAAGTTATGTTATGTAAGCAGCATGTGCACATGTAGTGATTAAAAAGCAAGGGCTTTGGATTCAGACAGACCCAGATTTGAAACTTGGCTCAGGCATTTACCAGTTGTGTGGCCCAGAGGAAGATATTTAAACATTGTAAGCCTTATTTTTATCATCCGTGAACTGGAAAGAAGGAGGCAGTCCCTATTCTGAAGAGCTCTTGAGAGATAAAGCTTGGGATTTGCTCAGCAATATGATTTCTGAATAGTAAACAGCCAAGGAGTTTGGTGGCATTTGAAGAATAAGGTTGCGGAATTGAAAACAATAGTTGTATTTTATGGTTAACAATCTAATGATATAAGTATTTGCCTGGCAGAAAGCAAGAACTCCATAAAGGTAGCCACAATCATATCTTTGCCCCGAGCCTTCTCTTTTCTAGGGTGAGACTCTTTGCCATTTCTAGGCATACACTGTTCATATTTTTCCAATATAGCCTCCCTGAAGCCACGACAATGAGGTAAGATATTTGAAATGATGAGTGTCAGTCAGAATGAATAAGGATTGTATGATGCTAAATGGCAATATGGCACAATTTTGGGTTCCCAGTCCTATAATTTACTGCTTTTATCAAGCACAGTCCAGGTTAAAAATATATCTACTTGAAACCTTGCCTGGCAGGCATAACAGTGGCTTACTCCATGGAGAAAGTTGTCTTCATTTTTCTTAAAGTAGAGATTGTTACTAGGTATGCAATCTCAATGAGCAGACCGCTTTGACTTTGCAGAGCTGCTGATCCTCATGACTCCTCTCTAACCGTAGGGCACAGTTGAAAAGCTAGCTGCATACTGTGATGGCTGAGATCCCTGAAAAACAGGGGCTCAGGAAAGTTACATGGCCTGGCCCAAATCACAGAGTGACCCCATGGAGTGATGAGGTTTAGGGGCTGAAACAGTGGATGGAAAGCAATTTCATGATCTATGGCACTTCCTGAGTATGCTCAGAGACACTGGCATCCCCTCTTAACCATACCTCTCATTCTTAAACCACTGTGAAAATGTCGCTTGCAAATTCTTCCAAGATTAGACACTTGTAGTCAGGGACTTCCTATTGTCTTATCTGTGTTTGGGTTTCCTGAGAAACGCTCTGAGATGATCTGTGTGCAGGAAGCTAACTGGGTAGTGTCCCCAGGAACAACATTTGTAGGCGATTTGGGGAAGCCGGCTAGCAGAGGGAGAAACTGAACTGCAATTTGCATTCAGTGGAAGCCTCAGCCAATCCCACACAGCCTTGCAACCGGGATGGGCCTGCAGATCTTTCCTGAATTAAAGCGAAGAGGCTTTGCCCTACCTTTGCATCGACTACGTATGGATCAGGATGACTCAAGAAAGAGGGTATGAAAATATTCTTCAAAGGGGCCAGGTAGCTGCCTTCAAAGATGGCAATTTCTATCAGCAGCTAACATCCTCTGCACCTGGGAAAGTGAGGGCCTCGGTCCTGGGTGACATACCGTAGCATCCACAGCAACTTGTTCCAGGACATTTAAAAGCATATTTGGCATTTAGCTTGATGTGAACCACAAAATAAATCTGAAAACACAAAACCAGTGCTCTGCCTAGGAAGTAAGGGAAAGGGAAACTGCATAATGATATAGAACTGGCTTGGGATTCAGATTTCATTCTGAATACCTTACTCTTGGTGTGATCTTGGCACAGTCCCTCTAAATTGCATAGCCTCTCAGCGCATCAGCTTGTTATTTATAAAAACGATGCTATTGGTAATGTATCAGTCATGGCATATTTGGAATGACATGATAAGTCACTCGAAGTACCAGGAAGTGACTGGCATACCGAAAGCACTTAATAAACAGCAGTTTTCTTCCACCTTCAAGATACTGAATGGTTTGTCTGCATGTGATTCTTGATCCAGACCTTGTTGAGAAGAATGTCTCACAAAGTTTTAAGAGTTCACAGCAGGGGAGTACGGGCGAAAAATGGGGAGGAAATGCTGAGACACCAGCAAACACGGAGTGCATTGGGCGCCCTGCAAATAGTGTGAGGAATCAGGGAGAGCTTCCTTGCGGAGGAAGAATCTGACTCATAGAGAGGGTATTCTGAATCATAGAGAGGGTGAAAATGATGACGGGACAGTGAGGATAAGAATTCAGGGAGGGGGCTCTCAGGTCCAAAAGCACAGAGGCAACCGAGATCGTGGCACATGTGAACTCCTGTAAGTGTTACAGTACATTTGGAGCATACTATTGGAGGGAGGTGGGCAATAGAAAGGGAAAGCTTCATTTCAATACACTTGGTAACGGCAGCTCCTCATTCATTCATCACTGTGGCTTGGGTGTCACTTGTTTCAAATTTACAAAGACGTATTAAAGGAAGGAGGTAGCTAAGAGTTCATGGCTGTGTTTATATAAAGTCTCCCTAGAACCGAACACCATCAGGATGGGGCCCATTGGCTCCATCTTGTTAACAGCTCTGGATTTCAGGCTTTTTGGTCCAGCTGATTAGACCAGTTTTGATAAGCAGCCATGTTTCCTTCGGATGATTGGAGAAGCTATCCTCTTGAACTATGTAGTCAAATGTAACTAGACTTCAAACAGTGTTGTGAGTTCACTGCAAGCCCAGGATGTTCACAATACCCTTAGTAGAAGTAGCTGTGTAGTCAGGTGGGTCCACCCGAAAAATCTAGTCCCCGAGGCCAGTCTCCAGCCTGCACTCACCCGGCTCTGGCGGGCTGGATGGGGAGCAAAGAGCCCCGTGGCCTGTCTATGACATGATTTCCACTGTAAACTTTGTTTTTATTCTCTGTGAAAGAGCACTTTATGCTCCGAGCTTTATGAAAGTTGGAAAAAAAAAAATCCATTTGCAGATGAAATTTTTCAAGTTTGGACTCAGCCCAAGTAGGATTAAAAAAAAATTGGCAAGTGAAAGTAAAATATTCCAGGAGGCTTTTAGAAATGTAGAGTGTTAACCAAAAAATAATTAAAACTTACAGAGTGCCTGGTTTGTAGACTTCAGTGGGGGTGGTAGGCTTACTTATACACATGGCTTGTCCAGATCCACTGTGACACTTCCTCAAGTATCATGACATGCATACACAGGACTCTATGCCTTCACAGCTCCCTTCCATTAGTAACTCGGATTTTATCATATTATCACTGTGAGGTAAGCAAGGCCAACAGATGAAGAAACTGAGGCACAGACAGATAAAGTTACTTGCCTAATACTGATTATGGCTACTATTTTGTGGGAAGAGTACAGTCTTCAGAGACAAGACACGCCGGGGGTCCACAGATGGTCCACAGTTGGGATCAAAGCCTCAATGACTTATACACTCTGAACTTCGACTTACGTGTCTGTAAAATGGGAGAGTAATATTACACAGAGTGATGTAAGGATCAAATGAAATGGTGGTGGAAATATTCCTTGTAAATTATAGTATCACTTAAGGGTTAAGTGATATTTAATGCAATTCAGCATCTAGTTAGGGATGTAAATGGGGAATTTAACCCATGTCCCCTAAATCCCGGGTCAGCATTTCTGTTTCCAATGGACAATCATGATTAATTTCCAACTACCATCACCGGTTTATCTTGGAACTATCTGATTTAAGACTACTTACAAGTTTTAAATAAATGGCAGGATCCATTTTAGGTTTCTCTCTTAACTCCCCAATCACTTTCGCCCCTTATCAAGTGGGGTTGAACATGACTCATGTGGAATGTGCTGTTTATCCACTCACACTAATTCGCTCTGCTTCCTGAAGAATGGCCTGCTACATAATTTGGAGTGACGATGTTAAAGGATCACGAACTGCATTGCTATTAGTGAATACAACCTATAGAAAGACATCACCCAAGTCCTCAAGCACTCTGTGTTCTCAAAGACATCAAAAGAAAGGCACGCCTGCTACTCTAAACATCTGCCAAATCATGTCTGCTTTTAAAACTATAGCAAAATGAAACCAACCAACCCCCCAAACCCAAAATCAAAACAGTGAGCAACCATGCACAGAAGTTCCCCAAATGTACCCTGTCAAGGAACTGAGCACATAAACATGAGGAACTTCCTATAAATAGATCCTAGCTCTGTATCATTGCCTGTCTCTGATACACAGATTTTAAACATAATAATTTTATGTCTGTCTATGTTTCCATTTCCTATCTTCTCAAGTAGACTGTGAAGCCTGAGACGGCTCTCTCATTAATTCTTGTACCCCCACTGCATTCCGATCGGGTTGAGGAACGTGTACTGAGCCTGTATTCAGTGCCAGGTGCCATACCAAATTCACCACATTGGTTATCTCATTCATTCTTCGAAATCATTCTTAAGTGGTAGGTATTACCAGCATTCCCACAGACAGGTAGAGAAGCAGGCTGGAGATGGGCAAAATAACTTGCTCAGGGTCACATGTTTAGTAAATGGTAGAGCAACAATTCATACCTGAATCTGTTTCCTATGACACCTCTTTGCCTTTTGCCTACTTAGTGGCTGATAAACCGTAAGTGCTTATGGACACTGTAAGTTGTCATACTACCATGCCTGAAATTATGCTTCTGTAAGACACAGCATCCTGGGTAGAAATAGGCCTCAAGATAGAATTCTGTAAGGGCTGATTCTTAGCTATCATAGCTTAGCTCTTGATTAAATCACCATCCACATGCAGAGGCAAAAGGCATGTGTGATCATTGTAAATTATAACTGTCCTAAGGACTTTAAATAAATTAATTTGTTTCAGCCTCAAAACAACCCTTAGAGGTAGGCATCACTGTTACCTCTGCAATGCTCACTTTACACCTTAGTACAATGAGGCTGGAAAGTTTGCTGAGACAGAACTGAGATTCAACCTAGGCAGCTCTGGTTCCTTTAAGTCTATGTTCTCAAACTTGACTGTACTTAGAATAACCTGGAAATTTTCTGTACTCTGGGAAGCCCAGACCTCACCCCCAGAGATTCAACTGATGGGAGGTGAAGTCCTGGCACTCATATCTTATAAGCTGTCCATGTGATTCTAGGGCACAGACCAGGCTGGGAGGCTTGCACTAGACTAGGCCACCTCTGAATCTGACTGTGCAGAAACCTTGCTCTCTAAGAAGCTGGAAGCGAGTGCATGTATATGGGACACCCACCCTTGTAAGGGACTTCTGCCAACCAGACTGGATTTTTTAAAAAATGTTTATTTATTTTGACAAATTGAGAGAGAGAGAGAGAGAGAGAGAGACAGCACAAGCAGGGGAGGGGCACAGAGAGAGGAGAGAAAGAGAATTTCAAGCAGACCACTCACTGCACAAAGCTGGAAGTGAGGCTCTGTCTCACAAACTGTGAGATCATGATCTGAGCCAAAATCAAGAGTCCCATGCTTATAACGCACTGAGCCACCCAGGCGCCCCAGGCTGTCTGAAATTTTAATATGAATTGCGTTAATAAGACAATCGGTTAAGAGTAATTGAACCCACCACTTGAAATGAGAACTGTATGTGGTTTTGGTGCTGGGCACCAGGCTTGGGACTTTGTAGAGCTCATTTCAGTGAATCTGTGGAAGAACCCAGCTAGGTAGGTATTATCACTATGAGTCAGGTATGTCCAACAGATTTCATCTTGCCTCCTTGTAATCTGGTTGATTGCCAGAGCTTGAAATCTTACAAGCTTAGTTTCAGCCTTTTTTCTTGTAAAAAAAAAAAATAGTTCTAATGTGTAGTGCCTATTAAAAAAAATTCCCCCTATTATAGAAAAGCGAATCCATACTTCTTCCCAGAATCATTAAGTGTCCCTCTTTTGTCGCAGTTCTCTCAGCTTTAAGAGCACAGGGAATAGTTATTAATTCCTTTGTGCCAAATGTTACCTGCTTAAGGACTGCTTGTATAAGAACCTAACAGTCCCAATTTGGGTGGCCTCTGTGTTTCTAATCTCTTTGATAACAATACTGATTAGGATTAAAGACCTATTTTTAGCTGTATCCCAGGGTCACCCAGTCTTCAGCTCCAAGTGGTAGGATTTATGACACCAGAGATTTATTTATCTTTGTACATTATTTAATTTCCTTTGATTCTTTACTGTAGACGTATAAGATTACCTTTCTGCCATCTTTCTTGGTAACTTCCTGATCTTCGTAAGAGGAAGTGGCAGATTAGAATTTCAACCACAAAGGTGAAAGAATTTGTACAACAAGCTCTAACATTTCCTTAACATCAAATGTCTTATACTGTAGCACATTTTTAGATGATTGCACTGGATGTTTCCATCTTAATCCATACAGTTTATTGGATACTTAGTTTAATAGATTATTTTGAAAATAACAGGACAGATTCTGAAAACATGTATATCTGACTTTTCCTGTGGCTGGGAGAAATTGACGCTGGCCAATTATAGGTGTATTAATTTGTTGACTTAAGTATATTGAATTATATGGAGTGTGGTTCAGTATCATTCAAGATAGGAAACAAACGTGTTTTCTGCCCCTTCCTCCACACTGAGGAAACATTAAGATAACACTCTAACAGCCTGGGTGTGTGAGTGTCAGAAAAACATCATTATATTAATAACTGATGCTACTCATACTGGCCGTTTATCATACTGATATCTAAAGTGGCTTTGAAAAGACTGCATGATAATTTGTATAGTCAAGCCAGATTTTTTTTCTTAAGTCTTATTATACAGGGGGTCGATGGAGGTGTGAGTTCACCTTCTAGAAACTGTGCATAAGGTGCTAGTATGTTCAAACTGCAAGGGACTCAGATGATTTGGACCAACTTCTCTTAGTTTACAGATGAGGAACCTGACATGTACCAAGCTTAAATGACTTGTCCAGGCTCACACAAGATTAGCAGGTGACAGAACAACCTGAGTAATTCAGTGGGTTCTCCCTGCTCACCATTTCACATTGAGCTGCAATTCTTTGCCCACATTACCTTCTTACAATGATCTCTCACCTCAAGTAACAGTGAAGATTCAAGCAAGCATGACACCCAGAGCCATGCCTTGCTGATATTTTTTTACACCTGAAAGGAGGCTTAGCTGATACTTGATTATTCCTTCTTCAATAAGGAGCCACAGACAGGGACCTCTCTAGTGATCTGCCGTTGTTTTATAATTTCCTCATATATAAACTTTCCTTTTTTGTTCATCACAAATGATCATGTAATGATATGCTAGTGTTGTGTAACCCTAATGTTCCCAACTGTCAGCCATCCAACATGACCCAATTTTCTTTTCTTAATTTTAAATAGATTTGGGAACTATCTGACAGTGTTTCAAGCCTATGTTAGTACACTTACTTCCAGGTCATTGTGAGACCTATTCTCACAGATCTATTCTATTCTAGTTTTTAGGTCTATTCTAGTTTTTAGGTCTCCAGGTTTTAGTAAAGAAACAGAGAGTTTATCTCCTCAGTTACAAAGGATTTTAACCATGAATTATATGAGAGCTATCACACACAGCATCAAGGCATGGGGCGGGGGTCTTTGGAATGTGTTGATTTTAACGTTTTATAAGCCTATGGCTTCTATGATCTGAATTATTATTTCTGTGGATGCTCTGATTTTTTTGATAAATATGCCACAACAGAAGTCAAAATTATCTCTAGCTAAAATAAATTTGTTTATTGGGAATTATACAGTAGTCAGTACAATGGGGACATTTACACTTTGATAGCATAAAATATGGAGATTTTTAATAATGGCTCTAAATATAATGCTGGACAGATGGTAGACAAATAAATAGCTGTCCATTGACTGAACACAGCATATCATAATGCGGATTTTCCTTCACCATAATTTTGGTGCTAAGTATATTATATTGTTTCCTCTAACAATATATCATTCTAAGTAAAACCAACCTTGCTAGATATCAGATGTTGGAGAGGAAACCCTTCTTCTTTGCCTTTGGTGTTCCCTTCTGTGGCAAAGAAGTTACATCATGCTAACACTGCTCACCTCTGTCTCCCCCATTTCTCATTTCTCCTTCTGGAGCAGGAGCCCTTAATATGACTTGTAAATGTGCAAGGAAAACCTGGACACATACAACCTTCCCTTCCTTGTCCAGAACTGGCTTGCTCACAGAGCAACACATTTGCCACAGTTCTTGGACAGGCAGGGAGATTTATGCAACCATTTTGGCTGAAGCTTGGGACATTATTATAGCACTAAGTGCTATATTATATGCCTGATGGATACCCCTGTCTGCTTCTGGGCTTTACTGAGGAAGCCCACTGCCTGATATAAGCCCATTTCCCAGAGTGGTGCTTTCTAAGTAAAGGTAATTAATATTTTCATCTTACATTCACCCAGAGGCAGAAAGATAATTATGGATGAGAATGTAGGCAATAGCCTCCAACAGTTGAGATTCAAATCCCTACTCTGTTACCTGCCCAACTAGAACCGTAAGGATTTAGTGAGTTACTATACGTGAAGTATTCTGAACAGTGCCTTCCCAAGGTAAGTGCTCTACAAAAGTGTTTGGTATTAATGATACCTTTTCGTTTGGTTGTTCTGTTGGTTCAGAGCACAAACCTGGAAAAAGGTGTCTGTGCTGGCTTCCCACACACACCTGCAAAACAGAGTTTTAAAGTAACTTGTAAACTCAGTGACTAGGCTCATCTTACCCCTAAATAGATCTCATCTGGTGCTCTGGCCCCAGTCTTACTCAGTTAGACTGAACCGCTCAAGGTTCCTAAGTCGCAGCACATGTCTTCATAGCACGCTGGCTCTGCTCTTGCTCCTCTGAATGATTTCTCTCCCATGTCTGCTTGTTTAATCAGACCTTGCTTCCATGGCCCAGCTCACAGCCCTACTTTAAACCCTCTCTTTATTCCTCCTGTGTGGTGGATGCCTCTCCCTTCTGTGCTGTGAGAGCAAAAGAACATATCATTGCTATCATAACTTGCTCACTCACACTCACTGACAATTATGTGAACTGTGAGTTCCTAAGGGTCTGGGCCTGAGACCACATCCTCTTCACCCTGACTCAGTGGTGCCCCTTATAAACGATTATGCAAATACTAATCCATCAAGAGGTCACCCAATGCCTTCTCCAAAATATTAACATTAACCATCTACCTCCTGCTACCTCAACCAGACCACCATTATCTTTTACGGGGTCTACTACCATAGCCTCCTAAATTATCTACCTGCTTCTGTGCTGGCCCTAATTCAGGTTATTCCCCAAACTGCCATCAGAAAAATGGAAAATCAAATTCTATTACCATTCTGCTTAATTAATGAACACCCGTAGAGTGATACTGAAACCTAGATTTTGACCTTTCATGCCTTCCTCTCTTTCTCACCTAATCGTGTACACCCATTTCTGTCTCCTTACTCATTGTATTCTGGGCACATTTGTCCTCTTTCCGGTTCTCAAACCAACCAACCTTTCTCCACCTCAGCCTCTTGTACATTCTTTTCCCTCTGTCTGGAAGGCTCAGTCTTTTGAATTTCTGGCTTTAAGTCTCAGCTTAGAAGACCTTTCCTAAGGAAGATGCTCCTGACCCTGGGTCTAAACTGAGGAACTCCCCGTCCATCATGTAATTCCCTGTCTCATGTAATCCAATACCTCATTATTTTCCTCACTGCACTCACAGTGATTGTTAATAGCCTTTAATCTATGTTTTCTGGTGCTCGCTACATGACTGGAAGCTCTGTAATGACAGGAATGAAGTCCATCTTGTTATGATTTGCTTCTCGAGGACAGTCAGTGAATGATAGTTCCTGAATGACCTTGGAAGCCTTAAAGATTCTTGGCCTAGGAATGGGAACCAGAGCTCACCTGGTAAACCCTTTGTCTTCCAAGTGAGAAAATCAAGATTCAGGACTTGCAATGAGCTCTCCTGAAGTCCCCCAGTCCATGCCTGCCTGGCATCTCCCGTGTTTGGGGTATTCTTCATTATCAATGTCTCTTGCCCGAGGCTTCTGGAAACTATGCAATAACTATAGATCATTAATGAAATAATCTGTCAGGAAAAGCAAAGGGTTCATGCATTTCACCCTTTCACTGAGAAATGAAAGCAAAGCCTAAGGAAATGCCATCTGACTAATTTGTAACCGAGGCAAAGCTTCTCTCTTAGTCACCCCTAACAAAAATGTCAGTCTTCTACAGGCACAGTCGAAACTGCCAAGGTCCATGGCAGCTTCCCAGATCTGTTCTGGCCTACAGGGGGATCTGGGTGCACCACAGAGCAGAGTGGTTTAGTGTTTCCAGGGCAAACAGAGAAAAACTAGCACCTTCAACAGACACCCCCTTTCTTTTACTTCATCTGTGGTCTATTTGCCAATTTATTGTATTCATGTTCCTGTTTCTTTCCCTCTCTGGGTCTCAATTTCCTGTTTCTACAATAGAATGATTGATATTGGGGCCCTTCAGCCTTGATATTCTATAATTTTGATGTACAGAGTTCGTTCTCCTCAATCTTTCATGAGGACGTAGGATTTGCAGAGCACTTTTCTTAGATCTACCATGTACAGGAAACCTGGAGGTCACTTCAGCTCCTATCAGCCTACCATTAACAGCCTCTACTGTCCTGAGCAGATGTGAGGAGCCAGTGAATCCTGGAGCTGACACCTCCTGTTTTATGTGCCCTAAGATTTCACTGTCTTTGCCAGACCAGTATATTCAGAGGGAGAGAAGGACATTCTCAAAGCTGATAGGGGGGCTTATAACAGACAATGCAGGGTAGCCTGACTACCTGATCACAAGGAGCCTTTCCAAGACTGTCAACATTGTCTACCAAATGCCAAGTGACTGGGGCACTTGTTATTAATCTCCAAATATGTACTAAGCAACTCTTAGGTGATATGCATTGTGCTAGGTACTGAGGAATCAGAAATAATTAGAAAATGATTCCTGACTTCTAGAAATACACAGTCTAATGGTGAGGTAGGCAGGTGAGCTATTATCATGAAGTCCAATACGTGCACAAGTAAAGCAGCTTTCTCTTGGCTTGCTCACAGGAGAGGGTGTCACTAGCTTCATCTGGGGCCTTCACAGTGGACTTCTTAGAGCAGCATATTTGAACTAGCTCATGTAGGGTAAGAAAGAGTTTACTTGGTAGATAGAGAGGAAATCCACACTACGTGGAAAAGTAGCAGCGCATGAAAGTATTGAGTGTGGGCTTGGGATCTTTTAGAAATGGTGAGGAAATATGGGATGATTTTGTAGTGACATCAGGGAAGGGAGAAGATGAAGAAGGGGAGAGTGGAGAAGAGGCTGGAGGGAGAGGTTGGGATGAGAAGGGTTTTATATACCACGTTAATGGGTTTGGACTCCATTCTACACAGGAAAGTGGAGGCCTGGACAAATGTGGTATGTGTGTGTGTGTCGGGGCAGATGCACACTCACAAACAACATAATCAGGTTTGGGTGTTTCAGAAGAAAATGGCGGCATGGGAAGGATGGAGAATGTAAATTAGGCACAAGGGAATACAACTTCTGGGGAGCAGTGAACATTCTGGTAGCTACACTGATGAGTAAGTGGGGAGGCAAGCTTTGGAAAAGTGTTTTGGACCTGATCAGTGAGTGCAAGGTTATGTATTTATACTAAGGAGTTTATGTCAAAAGTTACAGCTAGGACTGCTACTCAAAGCTTTTTTCCTGTGCTTTGTATGACAGTTATTAATGGAACACATACTGGGAGCCCTGCATGGCACTGAGTTGTGTGGATTGAAATAATCTATGCTGAAGACAGGACTTTTCTACAGGAGGCAAAGTTTCCCACCTCCTGGATATGCTTAAGGCTAAAGTCATGTCACGCCTCAAGGAGTGCATGGATGACATTCTCTGACCAGGCAGCTACGACAAACTTCTGGCATCTCAGATCCTCCATTAGCCACTCATACACGGGAAAGCTAACCTCAAGTCTGGCTCCATCACTGTTGGGAGAAAAGCTCGATTGCATTCTCAAGCAGCCGGCTAAACACAACTGTGCTCCTGACTGTAACAGGGACAGGAGGGCCAGTGTGAAATTCGGACCTTTGGAGGAAAGAATGCATACATTTAAAATGAATAAACAGACTTCTTCTATCTTCTTCCCACTGGCAACGCATCTGAAGGCCTTGACTCAGCACTAGTGGGCCTTTACTGCTCATGCTTGCCCAGCCCTCTCGGCGGTGATTGATTTCATTGTTGGCTGTTTTCACTATGTGAATGTGGGATCTTTGGAGAGCCTAATTCTTTGCAAGTTCCATTGGAGGGTGGAAGCGCTAGAACAAGCCATAACCAGTCGAAGGCCCAGTGACTCAGGAGCTTAAGCATTTAACTAATTAGCACAGAAGAATGTGACAAAGATTTGCAGTTAATAAGAATGAAAGAAGAATCATTGGGGCCTGAATTATGCAAGCTTCTATTTCCTTTTGGGACCATATAGGAATTTCAGGAGAAGAAAGGCTACCTTTTACCTTTGAGGAATTTTCAGAGTAATTTCTTTTTAATTGGTGACTGACAAAGGGAACAATTTCAACACCTCAGAAAAATGCCTCATCATTTCCTCTTGTGAAACCTGGGTGCTTTTGAATGAATTCATGTTAGGAATGAGGATCCCAATCCATGAGGGTCATTTTTAACCGAAAGCCGCTATCAAATGTTAGTGGTGGTTAGAAAAAACAGAACACTTGTCTTCCGTGAGCATCCTATGACCTATCTTTATCCTTCGAAGCCAAGAAAATGTAATAAATGAGAGCACAGTCTTTTGCCAAATATGTTAAAATCCCAGCTCAATCTCTTCCTAGTTACAGGACTGTCCTCTCTGAGCCTCAGTTTTCTCATCTCTGAAATGGGACTAATTACATCTACTTCCCAAGGGGGTTCTAAGGATTAAATAACAACCTGTGAAAAATGTTTAATCTGGTGTCAGGCACACAATATTCACTTAATGCCATGGTTGTTATTATTAACAAAAAATAAAAGAAAGAGAAAATGCACACTTACATTGTTTGTTCACATTGGTAGTGATATCTACTCAGGTTGTAAATGAGATTTCTCCAAGTAAAGGGAAAATTTTGGCTTCTACTTTTATTTAAAGAAAAATGCTGAGTTAAAAAAGTTACCTTTATGAATGATGCTTCCTAAAGGTGAAGAGAGATAGAATTTTAATGCTTTAATTTTTGATCTTTTTAGTTTTTATTTTTTCCTGCCTCATTTCAAAAAAGAATTTCAAAGTAGGCTAGAAACTTATAAGCAAAGATAAACTAAATTATGATCAGCTTTTTTTCACCTATAATTTGTTTTCACCTATAGTTTTATCAACATTTTAACAAGTTGTATGATTCCCCAAATGACAAATAGGAGTTAATGAATATGCATTTATTGAATTTAATTGAAATGAGCAGAAAGAAAAAAATTCGATAAATGTTTTTCTTTGAGAACTTTTTTCTTTTTGTCAACATGCACTTCTTAGATTTGACTATAATATGGATTTCAACTCAGAAATAATGAGGTCTCTTTTTATTGTTTAATGCTCATGTTAATCCACTTTAAAATTAATGTTGACATTTTAATTACTTTGAATAGGTACTAAATTTACACAGTTCAATACTGGAAAGGTACGTAAAGCATCAGTGGAAATTTCTCTCCTATTCTAATTCTTTAGCCATTCACTTCTTCTACCTGGAGGCATCCTATGTTCTCAATTTCTGGCTTCGATCCACTGTTGAAGTTTGTGAAAGAAAACCAGGTCAAGGTCAGCATGTGGAACAATGACCACTGCTTGCCTTTGAGATTAGAGGTGTGTGGGTTCTATCATGGCTTCTTTACCTTAGTAGCTTCAGGTCTTTGGGCAAGGGGTTTATCATCTCTAAGATCCAGTCTCTACTTCTGTTAAGTGAATAAATTCTTTGCTGGGAGGTTATGGAGTTTGAAAAAGAGGATATATGTAATACTGGCACATAGTAGGTGCTCAGGAAAGACCACATTCTTTTACCTTCTGTATATTTCAGTCTTTGGATCTAAAGCTTCTTTGACTGTTATGTGCTTTAGTGACTTGAATGCATAATTACAACTTTCAGACTGGTCATTTGAAAGATGAGGGAAACACTGAGGCATTTTTTCATCTTCTTATTTCTTGGGTGGCTGCATGAATGTTGATGCATTTATGCATGTAAGATCCATGGACCTTCCATGTATTCCTCACTGCTATGGGCTTCCTTTCCCATCTAGCTGCATCCTTCTTATTCTTACTCACCCAATTCCAATGCCAATGACTTTAGAAAACCCTTCCCTTGTCATATGGAGCAGGAATTAGATTTCCTTTAGTTCAAGCCCGCCTTTCTCCTACAGATGTAACGAACTCTACAGTGCGGTGGTTATGTGTGTTAGTTTTGGAAGCACACAGACCTTGGTTGGAATCTGGACTTTGTCACTTTCTAGCTAACTAACTTCCGGCATCTAACTCACTGTACCTGAGCCTCAGTTTTCTCACTGGAAAATTAAGCTAGAAATACTTCCACCCCTGGGATATTTGAGGATAAAAGGAAAAATAAAATAAAAGCACCTGATTCATAGCAAGTGACCAATAAACTTTGGCTTTTGTAATTATTATTCTGAGACACAGGAGGGGACTAGATACTTTCCAAATGTTCTGTCCTGTCTGACCAGCAAAAAATGGGGGGCTTACGGATATGCAAAGAAGCTAGTGTTTTATAACTGCAGTTAATGATGCATGGTACTTCCAGTTTCCATTTGCATTTTGTTTCACATGATTGTCCTAAATGCATCACTGATTAAGTGTTGACTGTTTGCATCCATGATGTAACTGTCCCTGTGTTCAAAAGTACATCAAATCTGCTTCGAGATTTAGCTTCCTGATTGTACTATGGTTGCTTTTGTCCTTCCCTTCCTTCCTTCCTTCCTTCCTTCCTTCCTTCCTTCCTTCCTTCCTTCCTTCCTCCCTTCCTTCCTTCCTTCTTTCCTTCCTTCCTTTCTCCCTTCCCTTCCCTCCTTCCTTCCCTCCCTCCCTCCTCCCTTCCTCCCTCCCTCCCTTCCTTCCTTCCTTCCTTCCTTCCTTCCTTCCTTCCTTCCTTCCTTCCTTCCTTCCTTCCATTTCCCTTTCTCACCCCTTCCCTTTGTTCCTTTCACAATGCTATGTCTATTGTAGAGAAAACTGGTTCTGCTTTCAAAGAAGACACAAGGGAATAAAAATTATAATTTATTAGATGGCATTCACACCCAGTCCTGGTGCTAGACACACTTTCTACGTGTTCTCATTTAGTCTTCACAGCAGCCCTGGAGGGATTAGTTGCCCAGAAAGAGTAACCAAGTTGTTCAAAGTCACACAGCTAACAAGAAAATCTGGGATTTGAAAATAAGACTGATTCCATATGTAATTAGTAGATGTGGGGATTGTGTGTGTGTGTGTGTGTGTGTGTGTGTGTATTGAAAATATCAAATAGCACAAGTTCCCTGAAGACACTATATTCACTCTTTGGCAGACTAATGGTGTCTCTTGCACCAAACTCCATCTTGCTCTCAGTTCTTGAACTTGCAAAAAGTGAATAAGTTTTGGGGTCCACAAGACTTCACTGCTCTTTTCTTTGTTCTGAGGTTGGGTAATAACCTTCATATCTTTCCTCTGGGGGCTTCCACTCTTATTATCTGCTCACTCCTGATGTACGCTTGTCTCATCACCAAACATGGCACCTGACAGCATCTCTGGTGCCCAGCAAATGTTTGCTTAATGGATGAATTAATAAATAAATGGGAGAGTGAAGGAGAGTTGCTGACATACCTTTGTCTTATTCTTCTGGATTTCTGATATTGGCTTCTAGCAGAAGCTCAAAACCCTCTTTGTTCTTCTGCTCCTCTAGGTTACCCCTCCATACACATGCACAAAGATGCAAAGGAAGGCTAATCTGGACAATCAGTTTTAGGATGCTAATTGAGCAGTTTTAGAGAAGTGGAGATATAGGGATCGGATCAGAATCTTTCTGGGTCAAGGTGGATAGGGCCTCTAAAAATGGAAAAGTCCAAAATCCATGAAAAATAGAGGATTAGGGTTTTGGTACACTTTAATTTGAAGTTAGTTGGCAATACTTTGTCCAGGAACAAAAGGAATTTTCCATGTAGTCTTGTCTGATTTATTGGAGTTTTCACATGGGGGTTTGGGGCTACCAACCCAGCTAATATTTATGACTTTTCCTTGCTCTCAGAGATATAATGGGAAGGGGTGGTCATGAACAATGGTGAGATTCAGATATTTACAAGTTCCTGGCCAAATATCATACCTTTCCATACCAGTCTCACCCACACCCTCAAAAGTGACTTCTTATGTCAATACCATTTCTCAGTATTCTATCTGATTGTTTGAAAGCCATGAGGCAATCATATTCCTAATGCTGACATCTTCATCTCATTCCTGCTGATATAGTGTGAAGATTTAATCTGTGGGATTCTGGGGAAGAGAAGTTAAGGCATTAATTTCATTGACTGGATGATTTGGGTCTCAAACTGATTTATTTATTTATTTATTTTTAATGTTTTTTATTTATTTCTAGGAGAGAGAGAGAGACAGCGTGAGCAGGGGAGGGTCAGAGAGAGAGGGAGTCACAGAATGAAACAGGCTCCAGGCTCTGAGCTGGCAGTCAGCACAGAGCCAGACGCGGGGCTCGAACCCACGAACTGCGAGATCATGACCTAAGCGAAAGTCGGACGCTTAACCGACTAAGCCACCCAGGCGCCCCTCAAACTGATTTATTAATAAGAACTACTCATTTTGACCACTTTCTTGGGTGGAAAGTTCTTGGACTTTGATCCTTCACTGCACCTTTTCCCCTCAACAGATATCGAGGTTTGAGGAAACACTAATAGAGAAATCAATTAGTTCTCTTAGTGCTCTCACAATGTGATTAATGGGAATTGCTGATTCACTAAGTTAATCTTGGTCAGGTGTACATTTAGCACTTAACCCATCAATTCCCTCAAACCCCTTTGGGTTTAAGATCCTACTGGCAATAAACACACGAAGATAAAAGCATAGTGAATTTTCAGAGAAGGTTGTGGATCTGCTCTCTCTGGGGTACATGGAAAAGTCCTTAATCGCAGTCCTGATCTATCATTTACATAGTAGATGCTCTATCATCATTTGCCTTGCTCCGGTTGGTGATTTCAGTCTCTCATCTCTGAATGACTGAACATGTCTAATTCCCATTTTAATCATATTACCTGGATGAGCAAAAGTAGCTCTAGACTGATTTATGCATTTTAGCTGCCAAGGAACAAAACCCAATCCACGTGATGCTTAACCTATTCTGAGAGCAGCTACAGGCCATAGGCACTGGTGTTCTCGCAGACTATGAGATATTTTATGTTCTGATAAGGGATAAAAATTCCCATCTCAAATGGCTCCCCATCATACTGAGATCTTGCAACAATAACATTACTGATTCAGACATTAATCTTAAGTATCCAGGGAGCCCTAAAACATTGTAACCCACTAGCAAGGGCCATGGTAATTGCCACGTAAATCCCCTCCATAATCTGGCTATTATTATGACCAGCCAGCCAAGGTTTGGCCTTAAATCATCCTGGTTGAACAGAGCCTTGTAGAAACACCATCACCTACACATATCTCTGCTTCTTTTCATTAACCTGTTACCCTCTTTAGAAACTGGGTTTTTTATCCACTCCCTTCCTCCAGATTAGTAATGCCCTGTTAAGTAAACAAACATGAAATTTCAAAGGGAAACTGGAGCAATAATCATTACCAGCTGCCATGTTAAGCATTGTGGAAATGCTCATGATTCGCATAGAAAAATCCATGCTGCCCTTTGAAGGCACTCAGGCCTTCAGAGCTGGATAAATGTATAACTTCCAGGCCAGGCTCCATTCTGTTTCAACAATAAGTTCTGTACCTTGGGAAAGGTGCTGAGAAATGAACTTTGGTTTTCTCCACAATCCATCAGGAGCATTCTGTGACGACACTGACTTTGAAGTTAGGCTGACCTGGCCAACCCTACTGCCCAGCAGCTTGGGTAAGTTATTCATTTCTTTGTCCATTCATTCAGTCCACAAATACTTTGTGTTGTATACTTGATAGGCACTGCCTGTACCAACCATCACCCCCCAAAAGACCCCCAAACACTCAGAAAGACAATGGAAACAATGGGAAATCAGAAAAAGTTAACCAGACTTGGAAGGTCAAGGAGGGCTTCTTAGAGGAAACACTATCTAAGATAAGATATGGAAGCTGAGGAGGATCAGCCCCAGTTTTCTCATCTGTGAAATGGGCATGATGTATCTACCTGGAAAGTAGTTATAATGTTAAATGAGATGATGGTCCTTAAATGGACAACTGCAATGGACTGAGATTTGGCATCTGATAAATCTTACCAGTGTTTTTATCTGGTTATAACTATTATATTTTTCATTCTATACAATTTGGAAATGGCATAGAAATATTAAAAAAGGAAGAAAATAGGGGCACCTGGGTGGCTCAGGAGGTTAAACGTCTGACTCTGGATCTCAGCTCAGGTCTTGATCTCAGGGTTGTGAGTTCAAGCCCCATGTTGGGCTCCACAATGGACATGAAGCCTGCTTTAAAAAAAAAAAAAAAGAAAGAAAAGAAAAGCCACTTATATCTCACATTCTAAAATTGTTTACCTTTTGTTGACGTTTTAACATATTTCCTTTCAAACATTTTTATTCTTTGTATACTCAGATTTTGGTGTTATCCTTTTAATGTGTTTTGGATCCTTATTATTTTATTTTAAAGTTAGCTGCGTATCCTAGGTATTTTCCCACATTGTCACACAGTCATTGTAAACATTGTTTTTAATGGCTATGTATTACATCAAATGGATTTATTATAATTTAGTTAATAATTCACCTATTTCTATTCATTTAGGCTGTTTTCAATTTGTAGCCATTATAAATTGAATTTTAGACTATTATAAATCATGCTTAAATGAACATCTTTGTGCATAAATCTTTGTGCCTATTTTTGATTATTTCCTTAGGCTAGCTTCCCAGAAATAGAATGGCTGGGTCATAGGCTATGAATATTTTTAAGGCTCTATAGTAATATTGCCAAATTGTCTTCCAAAGGGGTTATAACAATTTACATTTTGACTGGGAGTGAATAAGCTGGCCTATCTCCACATATGCTCACCAGCTAAATTGAAGTTACAGTTACTGTTATTATTACCATGTGTCATTTAGGTCCTCAGGGTAGTATAACAGGTTTTCAAAATTCAACTAGATTTTTTTTTGCCTCTAAATTTAAAAGCAGTACCTGTACTTCATAACTACTGGGAAAACAGAGAAAAATAATCAAACAAACAAAAGAAAACCAGAGTATGAATAATCCCGCTAATCAGAGATTACTACTCTCAAACCAATATTTTAAAATTGTATTTCCAATGTAGATATGTGTTTTCATTAACTGTTCTTCTGCATGTCATTAGTATTCTTTTTAAAATGTCATTTTAAACAATTGCCTATACAATCACTTTTCTGATACATCAATTTTATTTTTTCTCCCACCTGTGGGAATGTTAGGAACTGAACATCATTATCAAATTCTGTAGACTAGAGTTTCTTGAACTTGGCACATTTTGGACCAGATAATTCTTTGCCAGTGGAGGGCTGTCCTGTGCCCTATAGGATGTTTAGCAAATCCCTGGCTTCTACCTACCAGATACCAATAGTACCATCCCACGCACACCCAGACCTGTTGCAACGAGATATCTCCAGACATTGCCAAATGTCCCCTGGATGGCAAACCTACCCCAGACAGATGCCACTGGACTATACGACTATACCCACCATTCTGTGCTTCTGGAATGCCCATGATTACCCTGGATTTAAACAGCCCCGGTGAGGGCACTTTCACAACGAGCTGACGTGGCACATTCAAATTTTGGACAGTTCTGCCCCCAAAGTGCTTCCTTACATGAGTCTGAGTCTTCCTGAACTTTTGAGTCACGATCTTAATTTTTCATTATGTTTTGTCTTTTGTACAACTTTTGCCAACATTAGAAGGCTAATAACATCTCCAAATGAAACAATGCCTTTATTTTTCCCCGTTGACTCAGACATCCTTTCAATCCCCTCTCAACACTTTCTCGGTCTTCTGAATGTGTCTCTCTTTTGGTCTTTTATCCTCTTTTCGTGTGGCATCAAATGTGAGCTGAGCAGAGCAGAACAGAGCAAACCAGATCTTTCCTGCCTCTATCTCAGTACATAGCCCGCGAACCTCATGAAATTGCCTTTACTCAACCATTTTTTGATCCACCCAAATGGAAATTTCATATTCTAAAATCTAATATATTTCAACGTATTCAAACATCAAATTTACCTTTTTGGAGACTATATCACACTAATGACTCATATTTCATTTATCATTGATCAGACACTCTAAAATTGTTCACAAATTCCCCCAGCTTGACTTTTCTGATTAAGCTGAGAGTCAGCTGCCCCATTACTAATGATCACGTGCCTTATAGTAACTAGCTAGAAAATTAGAGAAATATAGAGAGATATAGTAGGAAGGAACCAAAGAAACTATTTGATTTCACATCCTCCTTTTATAGACTGGAACCAAGGCTCAGAGGTAAAATATTTGCCCACATTTCACAGCTACTAAATTCGTAGTAAGATTTCATCTGGAAGCTTGATTCCCAGACTGCTGATCGGTCCACAGACATGAAGGGAAACAATGGGATGGGTTAAGGAAAAAAAAAAAAAAATATATATATATATAAATATATATATTTTATATATACATATATATTTTATATATATTTTATATGTATATATAAGATATATATATATAAACAGAATATATATAAATATTCTGTTAATGTACCGGAGTGAGGTCTGCAAAGACAGAGAATTAACAAGAAGCTCAGGAAATTAGCTAATATGTTTTGCTGACAGAGGCCAAAGACAATAAACTATGTTTGACTGGGCAAATCTGAATAGGAAAAGAAAAAGATCAATCGAATATTGTGACTTCTAAGTGTCTGGGTCCTTCCTTTCAATACAGCCTCTTCAAATTAATCTCATTAATTGACCACAGGAATTTTGGACAGACAGCAGTTATTGCTACTCTGGATCTCTGAGTAAATTAATCCTTGTCACATGAGCCCCCTGTATTTCGCCATCTCTCCTACTTCTTTCCTTGTCTTTCTCTAGCTGGTCAAGGCTGTATTCCGTTAGAAAGAGGAAACAGTTTCTAAAATGAGTATTCGATGACTTTAACCAAAAAGCTATCGCCACCATCATGTTTAAAAACAATAATAATTAGAAAAAAAATCCTCGCTATTTTGTTTCTAACTGGCTATGGTTTCCCAAGCACCTATCAAGTTCAATAAATGGACAATATAAATAAACAATGTGGCTATTTCGCAAGACACTTGCACACTTATCTCCCCTCCCTGCAGCCTTTTCCCCGTCAACTCATAAACTTTGTATGTGCTCTGTGAGTCAGCATACCTGCGACAATAACTATATGGCCCTTTATAGATATCAACAGGATGTTTGATTTAGGTTAGCCATGAATAAATACTGATATCACTAATCCTAAACATCACAAGTGAGATAAAAATAAATATTCTGACCTTGCGGTGAGTGAGTAATTGGACATGAATTACATTTGTCTTTTTGATAATGATGCAGAGCAGAATGGCAGAGGGAAGGCACATCCTGTATTTATGCGCTTCTACCACAATAGGTAATTAAGTGGAGCTGAATAGTTTAAGGTCAAACTGAGGTTCTGCCCTTGATTTGCTGCTTTCAGGAACACGGCAGAGATGGAAAGGGTAAACAGTGATGCCCTCCAATGGCGAGGACATTCAGGAACATGGGTTTTGGAATCAGGGAGAAAAATTGATCTCAAATTCCCGCTCTGTCCAGCCTAGTGGTTTCTCTGGGCACAGATGAGATGAAATACGAACATGTACAGTAGGAGACGCACATGTGGTAGAAATTAATAGTATTGCTTCCCAGTGGGGAAGTTAAATTTCTGGTTCCATTCCTTTATGTAAATGGTTCCTAACCCTTTAGAAGTGGTCACACACCTTTTTTGAGACTATGATAGAGACTGTGAGCTCACTTCCCAGTGGAAACTCCCCCCCCACCCATAAATATCACACATGCACACACATGCACAAGCAATCTCTCATACACACCGTCCGTGCATATCACACACCCCACATATACCACACCTGCACACACATGCACATACAATCACACATATTCTCTGCCACTTCACACATCACACACACCAAACATGCACATACATGTGCACACATTCTTATACAGCATTCCAGGTTAGAGCTTATCTCTTCCAGGATTCCCTGGAGCCTAGAAAAATAACTCGGTACAAGGTGTTTTGGGGAGAAAAGCTTTAGATCCAACATCGTTTATCAAATGTGTCAATAGCTCCTAGTCTCTTCCCATTTACAAATCAAAGCTGAGAAAAGTCTGCAAACTTGCCCAAAGCCAGGCTGGTTCATGGGTGTGTGACCTGTGCAGACACACAAGATCCCACACTGGTCACAGTCACTCATCCTGTGGGTTTCCAAGCAGAGACTCAATCTCTCCCCACTTCCGACTCCCCGGCCCCGCCTTCTCCAGCATACCTTCTCTTCTTACCCCCTATTTCCCTCCATCACACTCATCCTCATTTCACATAGAAATGTTAGACGTTTACTGTTTGATTCTCTAATCAGTTCCATAAGAGTAGGGCTTTGATTTCTGCTGTGCACCACACCTACGACAGTGCCTGGCACATGGCCAGTCCTTCAGAAATACGTGTTGAATGAATGAGGGAATTCAACCCAGCCACCTTGAGAACAGAGCACACTTAACACTTAACCAGTTAACACAATTAAATACCATTCTATTGTCTCTTATATAGCACCACCCTGTACACTGAGAAAATCCAGAATTCTCTGGGGGCCAGCAGATACCCATGACTTTCTTGATATAACAGTCTGTGCATTTGACTGCAGGAAAAACAGGAGGCACTTTTAATGAAACAAGCTTAAATTTTGCTGTCACACTAGATTACTAGGGTCATAGAGAGAAAAAGAAAACCCTAACACTTCTTGAATACCTACTCTGTGCTAGGAGATAGGTACTTACACGTAGTTTACCTCATTTAATTTAATTATCCCTCAACACACTTGTGTATGCTGTATCTCCATCTTACAGAAAAGGAAACTGAGGCTCCAGTCTCCCTCACCACAGCTTCCTCAGCCAACAAGAGATGAATATATAAATTAGCCATCAGGAAGTGATAACTACGGCTATTACTACTGTTACAATGTATCAACCTTTATAACGTGGGAAGCTCATATCTTCCTGGAAGCAGAACTGTGTATTATGTATGTACGGGGACATTCAGGTTTGGGAGCCAGTTTTCTTCCTTGCTATTTTGCTGGGTTTTGTTTTCTTTGGTGAGAGTTAAGGAAAGGGGGTCAGGAGACAATCTGGTGTCAGTTATTCATTTCCTCCTGTATTCATTTACTTAGGATTTACGGTGCCAGGCTCTGTGCTGGCTGCTTGCGTGGGGGGGGGGGGTAGGGGGATACAGAGGTGAATCACAGACACTGTCCTGTTTTGAAGGTCACTGCTTCCTGTCAGCAACAAAACATTCAGCTATTCCACAAACATCCCCTTAGTACCTACACGGTGTGCCCAGTGCGGGGCTAACTGACAAATGGAACATCACCTTTTCCTCATGGAGCTCCCAGTCTGGAAGGAAGGCCTCTGACTTCCAAGTGACGTTAATGGTCCAAATGCAAAAGCTATTGTAAGTGTATGAGAAGAACAAGGGCCTGTGTGGCTCCTGGCTGTGTTCCCAATGCTTAGTGCAGTTCCTGGAACATACTAGGTGCTCAATAAATATTTGTTAGGAGAATGAAGTGCTTTATGGGCCTGGGCCATGGGTCTGGTGTGGTGGGAGGTAGCATCTGAGAGACAGGTGGTATCAGAGAGGTGGTGTTTGAGCTTTTCTTGATTAAAAATGTTTGCAAGGAAAGGATGCATGAGAAAAATAAAAAAGGATCATAACGAGTCAAAGACCGGCTGTGCGAAAATGTGTGTGGGGACCGTGGAGTTTGGTCAGGGCCTGAGAACAGCCGGGAGAGACCCGAAGCTGTGGAAGTCTGGACGAGGGCCGGTCGTGAAGGCCCGTGTGCCTGGCTAGCATGCAAAGACTCTATCTCAGACTTACAGGGCAATGGTTTTGACCAGAAGTAAGTCAGTGGCAGTGAGGATAAAAGAGAGTGGACAGGCAGAGTTATAAGAATGTGGATCATATAAATACAATTTACATTTATAAATAAATATATCGTATTGTTTTATAAAAACAAGTCGTTATTGGCAAGATATTATTATCTTAACTCCAGGAGAAAGGTAGTGCTATGCCCACTTTACAGATGAAGAAATAGAGGTTTATGGAGGTTAAGTGACTTTTCCATGGCCGTAATCAGTTTCACAGTCAACATTTGAGCCTCATGTATCTGACCCTGGCCAAGTATTTGGGGAAAATGCAGAAGATATATGGGTAGGAGATGGTAATGAGGTAGAACCAGGATTCCAAGTGTAAGACCCTACGGGCTTGATCTAGTCAATCCACCGGAGAACCTTTTGGGCTGGCTCATTGTTTGAAGAGTTTGAATTCACATACCTGCGCCACTGACACCACTGTTCTCTATTGCCCCAAAGCCTCTTCATATTCCTATGAACTGTCTGCTCCAGTGAGGACAGAGATGGCTGGATGGGGGAGTCTTAAAAAGGCAGAGCCCATGAAAACTCATTTTGAGACAGTAAGAAAATGTCATTAAAGGTTTGGTGTTGAACTGAGATAGAGAAGCAAAAAGCCAAAAAAGAGTTAATTTGGAATTGGCATTTGGGACCTTTCGTGGGGAGGGAAACAGGAAACCAGGGGATTTGTATTCAGTCCAGATGTGAGATGGGCAGGAAGAGGGAAGGAACGTTCAGAGAGATAATAGGTTTCATTCTCTGCCCTCTGCCTGGAGCAGAAGGGGGGGGGTGATTTCGAGGGTACAGGAAAGGAGAAAGAGCTAGGCCCCTGATCTCTTAGCATTCCCTGCTGGGGGAGTCCTCTGCATGAGTGAGGGATGAGGAGGCCTAGTGACCTAAGTACTATGTTTGCACAGTTCCTCACTCACCCAAAATGTTCTGACTCTTCTAAAATCAGCAGCGATTTACAAAGTGGTAATATTCAATGTTGGTGTAGTTATGGAGAAATGAGCTGTTTCATATACAGTTCTGGGAGTAAACAGGTAAAGCCTTTTGAGACAAAAAAAAAGTTGGCAATATTTTCTAAGAGTATTTTAAAAAACTTCTAGACATCTGCCTTATGGAAATAACCTGAAATGCAGCTAAATGTACACACAGATATTCATCACGGTATGTAAAATAGTAAGAAAACTGTAAAACATCTACTAAATATCTGATGTCATGTAAAATTTGGTATATTCATAAAATGAATAATATGCAGCAGTTGAGTGCAGAGTATTCAATAACCTGAGAGTGTAAGAGCATTCAGTAACCTGAGAAAGCATTTATGTTAGAACATCAAGTGAAAAGAGCAAGAAACAGAGTTGTATACATGATGTGATACACATAGAAAGAAATTCCAAATTCTACATGCCAGGGTTTAGCAAACTATGGCTTATGGGCCAAATCTATTCGGTGCCTGTTTTTGTAAATAATTGAAACGCTGCCACATGCATTCTTCATGTGTTGTCTATAGCTGCCTCTATGCTACAATGGTAGAACTGAGCTGCTGTGATAAGTACCATCAGTCCTCAAAGCCTAAATATTTATCATCCGGTTCTTAGAGAAAAAGTGTGCTGCCTCTTGCTGTATGCTAAAATGTTAATCATGATTTTTGTAATTGCAGAATGGTGTTTTTGAGAAGGCTTTTGTTATATTTATCTTTTATTTTCACAATAGACCTGTATTATTTTTATGATGGGTAAAAAAAGGAATACCTAAAAATACCTGGCTACAAAAGAGAACAGAACATTCAATATGATTTTGCTCAGTTCTGAATTCAGCTATGCAAAGTGAGGCAGTTTTGCTTACGTTGCTCTGAGTATTAGGAAGTCCCAGAGCTAACCCCCAGGGGTGATGACCTGTTTCACATTTGTAGTACATCTTTCATAGGTGTGTGTGCAAGGGAAAATCTCATGTTTTCCAGAGCTACAAATATGGCTACAATGCTGATTTTATGTCCCTTGCTGATTAGTTGAGGAGGTATGTGTGATAATGGAAAGAGAATCATTTCCCACTGGAGCTAACCTTGGACCTGCAGAGGATGCCTAAACATCTCTGGGCCCCAGTTGCCTGGTCTTCAAAACCAGCATAATAACCCATCAACCTGAGTCAGAGGGCTGACTCAGATATCTTCTTGACCTTCTGTCCAGCTCTCAACTCTGCATTTCCATGATTTATCACTAATATTTGTTCCCCTTCTCGCACTGACAATCTTGGTCACTTGACTTCCAGAATTAGTGGGATGCAGGGATGGCAGTCAATATGCAGGAGAGAGAAGCCTCTCACTTTTCCAGGAAACTCTCACCCATCACGCGATGCTATCTGGTGGCCTCTGAGAAACAGGACCCCAGGCGGGAGGGTACCCTCTGCCTCTCTCCTCTCTCCAACCCGTGTTTCCTCCAGTGGTTTGATGTAGTGCATTAAATGCCCTGCAATGAGTGCCACTCCGGGTATTGTTCGAAGAAATATGATGTCTGTGGGAAAGAAACACAACTCTGTTTGCTATGTTTCAACCACCAAGAAAACGTACTAAAATAGCTAGAAAGGCAGTTCACCGGAAGAAAAATTCAAATAGATATTTTTCTTTTAGTTCATAGTTCTGGTTTCTGTTTTTAATGGGGTTTTTCATGGGGGAAAATATTCAACCCGAGAGCTGGACATTTTGAGACAGAAGAGGTGAGGACACCCACATATCTTTCATTGTTTCCACAATTTCCCAGCCAAGTTCAGGCACCATGCCTCGCAGGCAAAGACTCTTTTCAAAGTGTCATGTGGGTGATGTAGGACAAAGAGCATGCATTTTCGGTTCTATGAAGAATGCATTCTGAAGATCTACTGTACAGCATGGTGACTGTACTGAATAATGTGTACATTCAAAAGTTGGTGAGAGTCAGTCTTAAGCATTCTTAGCACAGAAAAAAGAAAGGTACTCTATCAACTATGTGAAATGATCGATGTGTTAATTATCTTCATCTTGGTAATCATTTTACAATGGCTATGTATATCAAATCATCAGGTCATATACTTCAAAAATAAAAACCAAAACAAATAAGCAAAACTCCCCAAGGTGTCTGTGTAGATTATTCCTTTGTAAGTACATAATGTAGCCAGTGAGAAAGCTGAAGGATAGATAACTTACATGTAGAAAATGAAAAAGAAAGATATCTTAAACATCCCTTCTCTTGAGTTACTTAAATTATCTTCCTGAAAATAAATATGTTCTGATGGGTTACTTTCCTGTCCATGGCTCTGTATGCTTAGGATTTGTTTCCTGAAAGCCTGTGGCAATGGGGAGAGGAAGACCATATCTTCCATCCCACTTCACAGGGCAGAACAAGCTGGTGAAGACATCACATTTCTGGTTAAATGCAGAAGGTTGGAAAAGGCTACCTATCTTCTCCCCCCCCGCCTCGCAACCCTTAATTCCTGCCCAGGAACTTACATTCTTACCCATCATTTCCATCTTGAGCACTGCAATTCTGATGCCCTTGCTGAGAACACTTTGGACTGACTTTAGGCACCAGTTTCTAAGATCATAGGTGAGCCACACAACAAAACTTGCCTTACAACCTTGGAAGCCCTGATCTGATACGATTTATCATGATAGTCACCCAACTTACTCACATTTTCAACTCTAAATAACCTGGTTCTCTCAGATCCAAAACACAAAGACTGAAGTTCTCTGGTGTTAAGAAGATGACCATTCAGGTTTTAATTCAGAAAGTTTAGTCTTTCAGCCTCATTCCACCTTTCACCACTGTGTGCCTTCACCACCACCTAACCCCACGGGCAGGAGAAAGGTGTTCACTGGTGACCTTGGTATCACAATGTAAGAGGAACTTTTAGAATTCTGAGATGTTTTGTAAATGCTCTCTTCCTCCATGGATGCTTTCTCTTCTCTTTGTTATCTACGTGCCTCCATTTAGTTTCAGGACCCATGTAGAATTATCCTGCACCAGGGAATTCTCCCTTAACTTCTATAGCCATTAAACGGATCTATGCCATTTCATTCATTTCCCTTCGAGTAGAGAAGTGACTTGCCACTCAAGAGTCAGACTATTGAAATTAAATTTTGAATCTCTCATCAGTAATTTGACCATTTTAGGCACGTTATGGACTCATTTAACCTTCAGTTCTCATCTTGAAAATGGCTCTAATGAGAGTACCCACCAGACAGAGCTGTGGGGGGAAATAACTGAGATAAAGGGCCGTAAAGCCTCGGCATGGTGTTTACACAGAGGAAGAAAGCGGTCCAGCTAACCGTTATAATAAAGCAGTCACTGTACTGGTGAGCTTCAGAAGCGAAATTCTGCCTCTATTATCCCCAAGTCTTGAGCTCCTAACCAAGCCTGACAACTACTTACTGGGGAAGGACGGTGTGAGGCTTAACTGAATGAGGTCGCTTAAGGAAATTGTAAACTGGCCGCTTAGCAAGGGGATAACTATAGTAATGGTGGCAAATGGTTCAAGCAAGATGTGGATGACTGTTGGAATCCCAACAGGGTTGAGTCTGGGGTGGGAAGGAGGACGTGTGTGCAGCTCACTCTCCAGAATTTAGCTAAACCACCTGGAAGAGGGCTGAGTATTTTGGGTACTTACCTGGGCAACCACTCACCCTTCTGTCCTGTGGGAAAGCCCACTGGAGCACTGTGATAGCCAATCATCGGTTCTATGTTCCGTTGTGTATTTTATTTCAGTGAAATTATTCAGTGTCTCATAGTGTGTTTTTTTTCTTGTATAAATAAAATCCTATTAACACCAAGGACTGACTATGGACACACTGGAAGAGGAATATGAACCTGGATGTGCTTGATTTGCAAAGTCTATTTTCCCTACCTTGCTGGTCAGATCACAGGATCAAGGTCGGTGCCAAGCTCATAAGAGGAGCACCCCCTGTTGGTCAACTGAGGGATTTGTGTTTGCAAGAGATGTGAGGGGGCAGATTGACCAAGGACTTGGAGTCAGGGAGGGGAGATGATAAAACAAAGAGATCTGTCTCCATAAGCAGGAGCTGGCTCACCCTGGCTTGGTGTCGCCAGCCTCGGGCTCCCAAACAGATCATCTCCTTCCTGCTTTCCACCTTCTTTTGAAATCTCTGTAAAATACAAATTAGAGAAACCTCTCTCTACCACTTCTCCTTCACCACTGCCACCAAATGACTTTACAACAGCGCTTAATGATGTATTTAAAACATTGCCTCCTTTTTATATATACTCATGCAACAAATATTTTGAGGGACCTATCACGTGCCAAGCACTGTACTGAAAACCAGAGAGACAAAGATGAACAAACCGGTAGTGTCCCTTATTTCCACAGAACTTACAGACTGTAAGCTATAAGCATGCTTGTCTGAGGCCACTTCCAAGATAATCATCACACCCACTTCACAGATGAGGGAACTGAGATCATTTAGTGAAAAGAAGACGAGCTAGAATTAAGGGTTATGGGTTTCTCCTGTACTATGCCCTGGCCCCCATTAGAAGACAGGACATGACAAAAAAAAAAAAAAAAAAAAAAGATACTAAGTATAAATCCATTAGTTTTCTCTTAAAATGATTTGTGAAAGATAGGGAAAGGGGTAGTGGATGGAAAGGAAGATGAGTTCATGCTCTAACCTCCGGGTTTCCCCATTCCATCCCCTTCTCATTTCAATGCCTGGTCATTTTTTGGACACCTTTCAAACTCTAGGAAACACCTTAAAATTCCAAGCTAGGAGGGGTTTCCTTTGCAAGTCTGGCCATTGTAACTTTACCAGAAACCGGTCAATACTTCCTCTTACCAGTTACAAAGCACGGTTTTCTGAATGAATTTTGTGTTCAGTAAACAGTTAACCCTTCACCTTTCTGATTGACACTTTTTATGTTATTACTTAGCTTTTAAAGGACAAAGCCTGGGCACCAGGGTGGCTCAATCAGTTGGGCGTCTGACTGGCTCAGGTCATGATCTCACGGTTCGTGGGTTCAAGCTTCACGTCGGGCTCTGTGCTGACACCTCGGAGCCTGGAGTCTGCTTTGGATTCTGTGTCTCCCTCTCTCTCGGCTCTTCCCTGCTCATGCACGGTCTCTCTCTCTTAATCAAAAATAAATAAACATTAAAAAAAAGAATAGGATAAAGCCTAGGACAGCTTTTTTGTGCACCCTCCACTCCTACACATATACTCACACATATAAACACAAATCATACATATCTGCAACCACTAAGAAACATGCATACATGGCCACACATGTACACAAAGTCACCTCTACCTATGCATATTCTCTACATATGTAAACACCCTCATACACATGTGTGTATGCATACACACACACACACAGAGGCATGTTGTCAGCCTTGCACTCTCTGTGAGAGGAAGGAAGTAGAAAGACCCAAAATACTCAGACTCCCAGCTGAACACATAAGAAACCTGTCAGTCCAATGCCTTTGGGGATTGTGTTCTTCTCTTAAAAGAAGCAGGATATCACTGCTAGTGTTGCCTGTTGAACTCTCAGTTCCCCTCCCTTCCTATTGCCAGAGTGTGGGGAGGTCATCCTTGCATCAAATGACGGATACAGTTTTCTTTTTTTCTTCTACAAAAGTAAAATCACAGGATTATTGGATAAAGTAGACCTGAACTGAATGTGAACCCCTCATATCACACACCTTGTTTATAACAGACACAGAGAAACATGGACGAATACAGACTATTTGTATTTCATTAGAACAAAACAAGATATCTAAGAACACTCACTCCAGCCCCTTCACGTTTCAAGCAAAGGTTAGCAAAGGTTCAAAGATCCAGGGGGCTACGTGATCAGCCTGGAGTCCACACTGTTCACTGTGAGTAGACTGGATGGAAGCCATAATCTTTTTGGTGTCCAGTGAATGTGGGGAGAAAAGGCCACTATTACTGGGAAGCTATTCTCCTCTTCTGTTGCAAATCCTCCTTAGTATTCAAACCAGAAATCAGTAAAGTGCGGAACATAAAGTAAAGTGGGATTTGGGGCAATTATCCAGTGAGTCTTTGTTACAGATAACCAAAGCAGGCAATTCAAGTCTCAATTCAATTTTGCTGTGTTCCCTTTGATGGTTAAAATAGTCTACTTAAACCCAAATCTGTCCATGTGGATTTCCTTTACTTATCTGAGGTTTGACTCACTTTTCAAAAGAGGCTGGGGGTGGGGGGGGTGAAGGTAGGAGAGAGAAAGATTGAAAGAGAGAGATTGAGAGAGAGAGAAGAGAAAGACAGAGAAGGGGGGAAGCAGTTTTAGGAAACGTGACATATAATAATTTACAAAATTTTTAAAAAGTTTATTTATTTATTTTGAGAGAGAGAGTGAGACAGAGAGAGAGAGAGAGAGAGAGAGAGAGAGAGCAAGCAAGGGAGAAGCAAAGAGAAAGAGAAAGAGAGAGAGAATCCCAAGCAGGCTCTGCTCTGTCAGCACAGAGCCTGATGTGGGGCTTGAACCCATGAAACTGTGAGATCATGACCTGAGTCTAAATCAAGAGTTTAACTGACTGAGCCACCCAGGAGCCTCAATAATTTACAAATTTTTTACATTTTAAATTGAAGTATAAAATACATCAGCGAAAGTGCACAAAGGGCTAAAACCCTAAGTGTCCAGCTCACTAATTGCTGCAATATATGCACATCTGAACACACCTATGTAATCACCACTCAAATCAAGACAGAATATTTTCATCACTTTAAAAGATTCCCTGTGTCCTTTCTGAACTAGATCTCCTGATATAACCACCATTATGACTTCCATCACTATAGATTTGGTTTCCCTGTCCTTGAGATGTATGTAAGTATAATCATATTGTATGTTCTCTTCTGTGTCTGACTTCATTCATTTCACATAACAGTTGTGACTTTAATCCATGTTGTTGCATATATCAGCAGTTAATTTTTATTTCTAAAAATAGTGTAGACACTAGAGTAGTAGTGTTCGATTGTATGATTAGACTGTAAATTATTGATTCATTTTCAAGTTAATGGGTATTTGAATTTCTTCCAGGTTTTGGTTATTATGAATCGAGGTGGTTATGAATATTTTTGTACATGCCTTTTAGTAGATTTCATTTCTCTTGTGTATGTATCCAGTAAAAGGGTTTCTGGGTTATGGTGTAGACAAATGTTTTGCTCTAATAGATAGTTCCAGCAGTGTTTCAACAGCAGTTAAACCTATTCACATTCTAATAGTAATATATAGAGTTCCAATTACTCCCCAAACTTAGCAATACTTAGTATTGTTTGCCTTTTTAAAATTTAAACAATTCTGATAAATATGTGGTGGTAACTCATTGTAGTTTCAATTTGCACTTTCCTGATGAATGATCTGTATGAAGTGCATGTTCAAGTCTTTTCTTGTCATGTTATAAAGTATTTCTCCTTTTGTTATTAATTTGTAAGAGTTCTTAATGTATTCTAGATATAAGTCCTCTGTCAGATATAAACATGTACAGTATTGTAAAAACCTTAGCCCTGACCTGCCTTGCCTTTTTGCTCTCTTGTGTTCTGTTTTAAAAATACTACCCAAGGTATGAAAATACCTTTTTCTTTTTCTAGATAGTTCACTTTCACATTTGGTGTGCATTACATCTATAATTAATTTGGGGGTACAGTATGAGGTACAGGAAAGGTTTGTTTATTTTTTTTACTACTCAGATACCCAATAGTTTATTTAGAACACCATTTTCTCTTCTCCGAATTGCCTTGGGACTTCTATCATACATCAGTGACTATGCTTGTGTGGCTCTTTTCTGATTGATTAGTCTGTCTACTCATATCAGTATACACTGTGTTAATAATTGTAGTTTGGTGTAAGTTCTCAAAATCTGACAGTGTAAGTTTTCCAATTTCCTTCTTCTGTAAAATTTCTTTGGCAATTCTAGGTTCTTTGCAATTCTACGTTAAAGTTTAGAATAGCTTGTATATCCAACAACAAAAAAATTAAAAAACAGTTTCAGAGATTTTAATTGGGATCGGATTGAATCTGTAAATAAGTTTGGACAAGATTTATATCTTAGAAATATTGTGTCTACCAAACCATAAACACAGTAAATCTCTCCACGTATTCGAGTCTTTTTAAATTTCTCTCAGCATGGTTTCTAATTTTCAGTGTAGAGGTCTTGGAAACTTTGATTGGAGTTAGTCCTAACAATTTTATATTTTCTGATGCTATTGTAAATGTTATTGTTTTCAACATTGTCTCCAATTTTCTCAGTGCAAAAAAACTACGATTAATCTTTGAATATAAACTCTGTGGCCAATGACTTTGCTAAATTCTATTATTAGCTCTGATAGTTTGTACATTCTTTTGGATTTCCTTTCTACACAATTATTATCATCCCTGAACAAGACAGTTTTTCTTCTTCCTTGTTAATTTGTATGCCTTTTAATTCTTTTTCTTACCTTATTGCTCTACCCAAGACTTGTATAATATTGACCATAAGTATTAATAAGGAGAGACCTATGGTATCTGTAGTTTGAAGGTGAGGAAAATATAGTGTGAAATATAGAGGTTAAAGAGACAAAACCCAATTTCTCTGACCCTATAATTGGCCCAAAGAGAAATAATACCATCTCTGGAGCAGTTTTGGTGGGACGGATCTTGTGCTTGTATAAACAAGCCTCTATCACTCAGGACTGAGTTAATTATTCTAGTAGAATTGTGTCCAATGCCCAATGTAACTCCTTGATCTAACCTTTTGAAGGAGTGATTAATGGAAGCTAAACTATCTGAAAATAGATTTTCCTATAATCTTCTACTGCCTATGCAATTTTTAATTCCTTCCATGCCTTATTCACTCATTAAACAGGTATTTATTTATTTATTATTTTTTAAAATGTTTGTTTATTTTGAGAGACAGAGAGAGAGAGTTGTGTGTATGTGTGTGCACATGAGCAGGGAAAGGGCAGAGGGAGAGAGGGAGAGAGAATCCAAAGCAGGCTCCATGCTGTTAGTACAGAGCCCAATGCGGGGTTCAATCTCACAAACCATGAGATCATGACCTGAAGTGAAATCAAGAGTTGGCCACTTAACTGACTGAGCCACCCAGGTGCCCCTGAACAAGTATTTATTAAGTGAATCTTATGTGCCAGGCACTTTGAAAGACACTGGGAAATCCATTAAAAAATTAGAAACAACCCTGTCTTTTTTGAGCCTATAATTTTGTGGCTTTCAGCTGTCAATAATTTAAAAAGCTATATTCTTAGATTTTAAAAGTTGTTTAATTTTCCAACACAGCTGGATATCTGGAGCATTTGATTTTAAGATTAGTGTAGGGGGAAAAAATAAACATTATTGAGGACCAAAGGTTTTCTACTCATCCTCAGACTATTGGTCTTTGGTCATCTTAAGACCATTAGAGCTGCTGCAGTTCTAAACAGGACAACTTCCCCTCCAAAATATCAATGAAGAAAAAAAGTGGAAGGGCAGGTCTTCTCTAGTATTTGTCTCCTTTGTTAATATGTAAAATCTTTCCTAGAGGTTCCCCTGAAGAACTTTTCTATGTTATCAATGGCTGGAACTCTATCACAGGTCACCCTTAGCTACAAGAGAGGCTGGAAAATGAGTATCTGGAAAAGAAGGGGGATTTACTATGGAAAACACAGACCAGCCACAATGATTCCACTAGAGCTGTGCATACTGTCATCTCAGAACAAACAGAGATGCTATAAGCAATGACAAAGGGGAATTGGCCAAAAGATAGGCAATAAGCAACGTCTGCGACAAGGGGAGATAATGTTCACCATATTACATAATCAATTAGTTTAGATTTGGTCATCCACTTCCATTATTTTCTCTTCTAGCACATTGTTCTGTTCTTTCATAGTATTTACCTCTATTTGATATACTGATTTGAACACTCATCAGTATATCATCTCTCTACCTACCAGACTATAAGCTCCATAAATACAGAAAGCATGATTGTTTTGTTTACAGTGATACACCCAGGTTCTAGCCCCATGTCTGGGAAGTAAGTAAGTGCTTATTACAAATTTGTTAAATTAATAAATGAGTTATTGATAAATGTATACTTAGTAAGTGGTAAGTGAATGACTAATATATAAACATGTAATTAAAAACTGTAGCCCTTTACTATCACATTGCTGCCTGATTAGTTATAGTCGTATCAAGTTGCCTTCAATTTCCCCAACTAAACCATCGTTCCTGATTCAAACATGGGGGATATTCAAAGGTATGACAAATACTATGAGATTTAAACAAGAGCTTGAGCCAAGTGCTAGACAAAATTAGATTAGAAAAACACAATTATGTCAAAATGACTTATTTGGATATTTAAGTTTATCCCAAAATATCTCATAGTTTCTATCTCTACTCTGTTATCTTTTCTATTATTTTAAAAACTATTTAAATGTTTATTTATTTTTGAGAGAGAGAGAGACAGAGACAGAGTGTGAGCAGTGAAGGGGCAGAGCGAGAGAGGGAGACACAGAATCTGAAGCAGGCTCCAGGCTCTGAGCTGTCAGTACAGAGCCTGACGTGGGGCTCAAACTCACAAACCAAAAGATGACCTGAGCCAACGTTGTACACTTAACTGATTGAGCTGCCCAGGTGCCCCTGCTATCTTCTCTAAATCTTATACAATGCATCCAGGAACAATTAATTTTTTATGCTTTTCCAAATGTTCATTCATTCATTCATTTTTTCATCCATTCATTTATAAGACAAATACTTAATGTGGCCACTCCAGGCTAGGCATTGTGCCATTTCATGACTCACTATATTAGGACATTCTCTGCCTTGAACATGCTTCTCTACCTGCTAATATGACACATTCTAACACATATTTTAAGACTCATTCAAATATCTTCACATTAGTAAAAACTTCCCTGACCCCTGCACAGATTGAGATATTCTCTTTTTCCTCTGTGATCACATAGCATTCTTCCTATACCTTAGTAAGAATTTGTGAACTTTTGCTACATTTGTTATTTGTTTTCATCCTTTTCTCCTTCACTAGACGGTGACTCCTTCACTGCAGGAATTTGTAGTGACCAGATCTGAGTAGTCAGGTGTCTTGCGTAGTCTCTGATTGTCAATAGCACATTTGCTGTAGGCATAGTCAGTGAATGAAAAACTGAATATGCAAACATGTGGATGTTCAGTGACCTATTTTCCAGGTGAGGAAACAGGCTTACAGACGACCCCAGCAAGCCATAGGCCTTGGGCAACAATCTGGACACTCTGACTCTTATGCTGGACACAGAACCCAGCTGTCCTCTGAGTATTCTCCTTGGTGATGTTCCGCTCACACTTGACCCTGTCACTCTTGAGAAAGGTGTGGTCATCCTGGAACGGGGTGGTAACTTATTGGTAGAACCAACGCTGCAGTGTTTGCCACTCACCTCGATGAGCCTGTGTGTGTAGCAATCTGCGGATTCATCTTTTCCGTCTTCTGTGGGTGTCTGCTCATAGGCAGTATCTGAACAACAACAGGGCCAGCCTAGGGAGCGGAAGAAGGCATTTTCTAGTTCTGAACATAGATAAGCATCACACCCTTTTTCCTCCTAACAGTAGTGGCCTCAAAAGTTCCAACGTAGAAGAAGGCAAGGAGGCCCCCGCTACAGTGTGTGAAAATTTAGAGCAGACCTTGCTTTTCTCAGGACCTTGTTTCCCTCCTCTGGAAATTCACACTTTCATTCTTATAGGCAAGTATTACATGGGCATCATCCTATTACACACAGTGCCCAGCTCATCATAGACGTTCAGTACATTTCAGCTTCCTCATTTTCCCTCTAACTCCAGGTTCAATAAACCAGAAAACGCCTCCCTTGGATCTGAGATTTGCTTTTCAAACTAGTTTATTTCAGACTATAATTATATGATCTAACATTGTAACTGTGTTAACTATGGGTGAGGCATTTTGACTTTTTTTTTCCCGTAAGAACTGTGTTTTTGTTTTCAGCCTATTTCATAGGCGCAGAGCTGAGACGGAGGAAGGTCATATGACTTTTTACTCAACAAACGTTGATTCAACATTCATTCTCGAAGTATTTATTAAATGCACACTGTATACTATTAAATATGATGAGGTTTATCCTGGGAGCCAAACCAGTGTTTTGGACTAAGTTAACTTGGGAGACCCTGGGAAGCCTCTTTGGGAAAGTGACATTGGGCACTGTGCTTGCATCGGGCTCTGTGCTGACAGCTCAGAGCCTGGAGCCTGCTTCAGATTCTGTGTCTCCCTCTCTCTCTGCCCCTCTCCTACTCACACTCTGTCTCTCTCCCTCTCAAAAATAAATAAACATCTAAAACATTTTTCTTTTTTTTTTTTTAATATTTTTTATTTATTTCTAGGAGAGAGAGAGAGAGAGACAGCGCGAGCAGGGGAGGGTCAGAGAGAGAGGGAGACTCAGACTCTGAAATAGGCTCCAGGCTCTGAGCTGGCAGTCAGCATAGAGCCCGACGCAGGGCTAGAACCCACGAACCAAGAGATCATGACCTAAGCGAAAGTCGGACACTTAACCGACTAAGCCACCCAGGCACCCCTCTAAAACATTTTTCTTAAAAAAAAAGAACCCAGCTCTTCTGAATCCCAGTACTGAGAAGAAACCTGAGGTAGTGTCAGACCATGAGCTATGGACTCACAGCTGACACTAGGTCCAGACTCTGTCCTTTACTAGCTGTGTGACCTTAACTTTTTAGTCTATAAGACTGCCTGTCTCAAAGCAAGTTCTCAGGTCACCCTACATATTTTTACCTCTCTCTCTTTGACTTAATGCCCTCTGTTCATTCATAATTTTCCTAAAGGTGTTACACTGATTAGTTTCACATGTAGAATACGTATTATTGTGAGAGAAATTGAAATGAAAATAACAACAAGTCCCAACCAATGTTCTGCTTCCATTGAGTAATATTTAGTAACCAGAATTTCAGGATAGCTGAAAGAGTTTGCCCATCTCCCCAAACCAATGTAATGAGATTGACTCTTACAGTCAGCTCAGGGCAGCGATGATTGCAAATAAAGAAAGCAGAGGGAGGCATGAGACGGTTTACAAAATTCACCAATGCCAAATATTTACCATTGTCAACAAACATTTGACCCATAAGGTAGAAATGGGTTATGCAAGTGAAGAAATGGCTTAGCCTTGGTATTTTTAGAAGGTGTGTGTGTGGGGGCACTTTCAGGAAGGACATTTCCTCATGGCATAAAGGTTCTACTGGCTAAAAAATGTTTATCCTCCCTGTTCCTCCCAGATGCCAGTGGTGTTCCAGTCACTGGAATGGGCTAAGAGCCTCACTCTCCTTTTTTCAAATGCTTCCTGAAATTGTACCACCCCTGATTGTAAACTACAGGACTTGTTAAGGGACCCAATGACCTTGGTAACTCAGTTTCCTGGACTCAAATCCCAGCTCGGTGAGCACATAGCTTTGTGACCTTGGGCAAGGTTACTCAACTTCTCTTATTCTCCAATTTCCTCATCTTCAAAACAGAGGCACTAATAGTATGTATCTCATAGGGTTGTTATGAGAATTAAGTGAAATAATTTACATGAGATTTAGAACCCAGACCATCCTAATAAAAAATGCATACATTTATTTTTATTATGTTTTCTGCTCTTGACTTCCAACTCTAAGAGGGCAAGCAGGGGTGTTTTACTCATCACCCATATAAGAACAGTAATTAGGAGTACGAGCTTTTTGGTGCCCTGAAACCCCCCAAAAAAACAAAGTGTTTCAAAAATTGAAAATAAAAATGAAGCATTAAAAATTAATAGATGTTAATAGAATTTCTATCATATGTGATCTCACAGTTAATTCAACGCAGCCGAATTTTTTTGACATTAAAATGTAGATTAAATCATAAAAACATATAGAAAAAAATATGAATAAAACTCAAAGTATTATTCTTTCAAATATTTTTAAATGAAAATGAAGCTGCAAACAGAACTCCAGTATCTTCTTTCCAGTTGCTCAAGCCAGTCTTGGCTCATCCCTGACACCACTCTCTTCTGTCCATTCTTTCTCACACCCAGAGCCTGGCCACTTCACTTCTGCTGCTTGCTCCCTGGCCCAAGCCTGCAAGCTTCTTGTTAGGACTATTCGACAGTGTCTTTCCTGGCCTATTTGCTCCCACTCTTGCCCTGAAATGATCCCATTTAAGCCTGAGTTAGATTATACCACCCTTTGATCAAAACATTCAGCCCCTTCCCCCGACACACACACCTGGTGGCTTCTCTTCCTTCTCAGTGAAAAACAAAATCCCCACTTACAGAAGAAGATCTTGTTTCTTACTGTTTCCCTGACCTCATTTCCTATGACCTTTTCCCTTGGTCAGTGTTCTCCAGCCACTCTGGTCTCCTTTTCACTCCAGATATGCCAGGCACATGTGTGCCTCAGGGTCTCTGTACTCATTGGAACCCTTCCTGGAATGTTCTTCCCCCAGTTTAGCTTGGCCAACTCCCTCACCTCCTTCAACTGTTTGCTCAAACATGACCTTCCCAGTGATACTTTTATGAACATTCTATTAGTATTATAATCCCTCCTTTAGCACTTCTGACTTCCTCCCATGAAACATCTTCTGAGATAACATAAAATCCACTTGGTTTCTTTATTGTCTGCTCACACTAGAAGATCATTCCAAGTAGAGCAGTGTGTTTATAATTTTTTAAATGTCGGGATACTGGATGACTAAGAGAGGGCCTAAGACACAATTGGTGCTCAATAAATACTTGTTAAATAAATGTGTCGCTGTGTGATGTGAGTGCATGTTATTAGGTGATATGATGTGGGTTCTGCCACTAAGAAGTGCTTAATGAAATGTCTACCAGAGTTTTAAAATATTCTACAAAGGTTTCAAAATATCTCATGTAAGTGTTTCTGTCTGCATCTTACAGCAACCCCTTGAATTCAGCCTGTACAGGACCTCCTGTAAACTGACCTCTTGGTTTAGCTTCACTTCTTCCCATTTCTCAACTTCATATTTTTTCTCCATTATTACTAGCCTGCTTGAGATATGCCCAAAGACTGAAGTGTCCAGGCTGTTTTACGTCTCTTTGCCTTTATCCGAGCTGTTAACTTCTCTCTGGAATTTTCTCCCCTGCCTCCTTTCTTTATCTTCCATTCTCACGTATGCTTTAGGACTCTGAGGTTTTTCCTTGGGAGGTCTCTGCAAACCCCCGGGTTGGCTTAGGTGTTTGCAGTCCTCAGTTCTTCAGTCACCAATGCATTCCTCTGGCTTTGCATTTACTATGTGACTTTGAAATTATTTCCTCACGTGTTCACTTCTCCTCCTGGATTGCAAACTCCTAGAGAAGGGTCCAACACTAAGTGCTGAGGTTGCACAGACGATAAAGGCAGAGCACATGATGATGGAAGGCTTGCTAAGAAGGTGAGTTCCAAGAGCCAGTCTCCTTTCATGTGGGACCCATGATTTTAAACCTAGACTATAGAGATTGGGACTTGGGTGTTAGGTTGACATAACTTTAAATCCTGCATCTCTAATAGCCAGATATGTGTCTTGAACTAGTCTTTGAGCTTCAGTGTTCTCATCTGTATATGGGGAGAAATACTGCACAACTTCTATAAAGCAGCCAGCACAGAGTAGATGCCCAATACATGCAGATTCCTTCATTCCCCTGTCAATTCTGGGAAGGAAGTGAAATAATTTCTTCTCGGTGCCCATTCACCACCCCCCCCAGTTGGGGCACGGAAGAGCTAGGTGTAGAGCTGCCTGACGTGGGGGAAGGGCTGTCAATAGTAGGCGTCGTTAGATGTGGTGGAGCTTGCTGACTTCCTCCTGGGGGCCCAGTTAACAACTAGTATGTTCCTTGATAGTTAAGTTCAACTTTCACTTCTTAGCTCCTAAGAAAGTTGAGTGAAGGTTAAGTCTGTATCAAGAGGAAGATATCTTTGCCAGATCTTCATCCTTGACAGCCTCATCCAAGCTCTTCCCAGTGAGCATCCGGGGATCTGAAGACTGCCTCTGCTCCTCCTCCAGCAACATTGATAGAAAGGGACACCTAGCGCTGCTACATAGTGAGAGCCCTGTAATGTGCCGGGAGCTGTGGTATATATTTTAATACAATGGGCTTTCCCTGCATCTTCATGATTCAGGGAAACCTTCATGATAGAGAAGGGATGCTATGATCATTGCTATGTTGTTTGTGATCAGGTTTAGTGAGCTTCAGTCACCTGCTTTCCCAATCACTAGCCGTGGTTCTCACATGTCAACACCAATTGTCTTTCTATTTCAAAGTATTGCAACTAATGGGGCTTCATTTTCAGGCACTTGTTTAACCCATAGTTTTCTAAGTGTTCATTGTACCAACAATGGAGAAAATTAAAAAAGAGAGAGCTAAGGTGAAGGAGAAATAGAACATTTTCTTTTATGTTCTAGGCTCTCCTAACCTTTTACTTCAGTCTCCCAAATAGGGATATAAGGATGAAAATTGTGACCACATGGCACAGAAGGATTGGACGAATCTAACTTTTTCTTTAACATTTATTTATTTTTGAGAAAGAGAGAGAGAGTGAGAGAGAGCATGAATGGGGCTTGGGAGGCAGAGAGAGAGTAAGACAGAGGATCTAAAGCAGGCTCCACACTGAGAGCAGAGCCCGATGCAGGGCTTGAACTCACAAACTGCGAGATCATGACTTGAGCTAAAGTCACACACTTAACCAACTGAACCACCCAGGCTCCCCTTGATAAATCTAACTTTGGTGGTCTGAGATGCACTTTTTCCCCCCCTAAGGATAGAAAGACTATAACATAGTGGTTAAATACATGAACTCTGATGTCAAATTTTCTGGGTTCATTTCTTCCTTTCACATGTGTTGATTTCCAATAAACATCTTACATGCAAACTGGATCTCCGTTGTTTCACAAGTTGCATAAAATCCAACCTTGAAGACTAGCTATCCCCATTTGCTCTTCTTTCTTTTAATTCCTTAAACGATGGCAATCATTGACACCTGTGCTGCTCTGCTGAAACTGTCCATCATATGGGTTCAATGGCCTCACTGCCACACTGTTTAATTTTCAGTTTTTACCTTCTTGGTTTCTTTGCTGCAGTTAATGTGGTTGACCATTTACTCCTTTAAACTCTATTCCTCTAGCTGCCATGATATCACACACATTGGCGCTTCCTTTAGTCTTGCCCTTACATAGTCTTCTCTTCCTTCATCCCCCCACCCCTTTAAACATTAATATTTCTCTTTTGTGGCTCAGTCGGTTGAGCATCCGAATTTGGCTCAGGCCATGATCTCACTGTTCATGGGTTCAAGCCCCACATCCGGTTCTATGCTGACAACTCAGAGCCTGGAGCCTACTTTGGATTCTGTGTCTCCCTCTCTCTCTGCTCCTCCCTAACTTACGCTTTGTCTCTGTCTCTGAAAAATAAACTAACATTAAAAAAATAAAAATAAATAAATATTAATGCTTCCCAAGGGTATCTTCTCACTTCACTTATCTTCTGAGTCTACATACTTTCCCCAGCCCAACTCTTTGAATTTCACTTTGTTTGACAATTCCACCTGTTTGTCTTCTGAGCTGATCTGTTTTCAGTTCTGAGACCTAAGTGTCCAAGTATCTGATGGATCATGCTTTCTGGTCTCCTCTCATTCTTCCAAATGCAACGTGTTCTAAGAGAATTAATCATCAGTGTAATTATACCATAAGCTTCCTGCTTGTAGTCAATCTAGGAACGGAAGAGTCATTCCTGGTTCCATCTCCTTCCTCATGGCTCCATAATCCACTGCCAAGTCCCATGAGTTTTATTCCTAAACATGTTAACTTCTTTCCTTTCTTGTCTTGTCTCTATGATGTCTATGTACCTCGGACCCTCAGTATCTCTCACATTGGCTTTGGCAATGATTTTTTTGTAATCAGTCAGTCTGACCCATAAATCATACATGCCCCATGGAATTGTGAATCTGGTGAATGAGAGGCAACAGGAACTCTTACACCAAAAAACTGGTATAACATATAGGGAAATTAAACACTTGCATAACCTTTCACCCAGCAATATACCCCAGAATACGTTAGAGATACTCCACATATATACGTATTGAGAAACATATAAGAATGTTTAGAACAGCATTGTTTAATGGCAAAAATATGGGAAAAACATAAAGATTCATCGGTAGGAAAGTGTATAAATAAACCATGGCATATTCATTAAATGAAAGATAATATTGCAGTCAAAATGGACGATCTAAAGAAATATTTTCATTGCCAATCTCGGAAAAAGATTGAGTTAAAAAAAGCAAGTTGTAAAAAATGTTAATCACTTGATACTATTTATATAAAATTGAAAAACACAAGAACAATTCTATAATCATTTATGTACATATAGAAATCAGCACTTATATTAAATCCTGCATGAGAATGACAAACACCAAAGTCAGAAAGTGGTTACTGTTAAGAAGGTGATGTGTTAGAAGCAGAGCTCCGAGTATGTTTAAACCATATCTATACTGTTTTCCTAATTTATTTTTTTTTAATTTTATTTAATTTTATTATTTTTTTTTACAAATAGTTTATTGTCAAATTAGTTTCCACATAAAACTCAGTGCTCATCCCCACAAGTGCCCTCCTCCAT